>NC_091128.1:143256243-143318743 GCF_040183065.1 Periplaneta americana
GCAGCGAATAAGCTCATCTTGTAATATTTAGTTTTGTTCAGTTTTTAAATAATTCTATGTTTGTCAAGTCATATTCTCTGCATTTAGTTCTGAATTCTACGTTACTTAGTAAATCAATTAACTCGTCCTGGAACTGCACTCTCACGGATTGTACTAAATTTATAAAAAGATCACCAAAAATACTAATATCACTCTCCATACGTCTAAATTCATTAAATCTATGTTCTGTGAAATCACATTTGAACTGTTGCAATACAGAGTCATAATTAACTATATTTTGCTCAGGCACCATACATCTCTTTACAAGTCCGTGAAGGGTTTTAGTGCCTTAGCTAATTCTCAACATACTACATAGGCAAACTTGCTCCATAACATAGACTCTGAAATGTTCGACTCTCTTCAATGTTTGGCCTTTCATGAAGTGCTTTCAATTCTTGAAGCTGCAGTGCACGTTGCACCGCTGAAAAATTATTTTATCAAAATATCTATTTCTGATGGAATAAAATCACCATAATAACAATAATAATAGTAATAATAGGTCTAATAATAATAATAATAATAATAATAATAATAATAATAATAATAATAATAATAATAATAATAATAATAATAACGTTGGTATATGAAAATAGGCTATATTACAGAAAACAGCTTCTCTGTCACTTCGGCATGTTCTGGGTAGCAGAGCCTATAATGTAGTTTTATGTTGCTCAGTACTATTCTTTACAGTACCTTACAACATAGTAATCACTAAATATGAGGGATTTGTGCGGTTTGTCGTCAGGTTGCCTGTACATAGACGTTATACAGCTGTATGCCCAGTGCCTGTGTTGACTTCCGACGTAAACAAACCATGCGAAGAGTACAGCCTAAAAATGACAAATGCAACACTCCGTTAAGGTCTAGCAGATCACAATATACAAATATGAGGAATATGTTGAAACATTAGTATAGTTAGAAGAAGAAACTTGCGTTTATGATTCATTCATAGCTTCAGAGCCATTACAAGCCGAATTGCACTCCACTACTAACATTCTTAAATTATCGAATGTCAAACGTCGTCGTCGATCACTCACACAGGTTTTGAACTGCGAAAAGCTTCTTTCAGTGTCACAGAACGTTAACGGTGCATATGTCAAGTATACTATTCTATCGTCTGATGATTTTCCATTATTCAGCATGTTACAAATTGTTAAATAGCTCTTATTTTTCTGTTATTTATTCTTTATTCTCTGTGTGCAAGGTTCTGGAGGTCCTTCCTTGATTTTTTCTGACACTTCTTTTATTATTGCTATGCAATTAGATACATAGTCTTTACGGAGAGTTGTCTGATTCGGAACGCGCTGCTTGGTATATTTTTCGAAAAATCCTCGAACGGAATGTGTGTTTTAATCATCATCGCACATATATCCTTAGCAAATTCTGATTTTGCGTTTCATACTAATTTTGATGTTGAGGGAATCACCACCTTTAAAGCGCGTGAAATATTGTCTTTATATTTTCTGCTGTTACAACGTCTTTGTACGTAATACTTCCTACACAATATTTTAATTTCATACTCACATACTGTAGGCCCTACATACAATTGTTTGCTTAGTTTCTGTCATTGTAGGTAACTACTGCTCACTACGTCCGTTCACCACTGCAGTGCATTGGACTATGAAGGTCTGTGTTCATTCTGTGTTGTTATGATAAGACGGCAGGTAGGCACATGGATAGCGTGTAGTTGCATTTCTTTTGGTTGCACTGGTCGTAGTTGTTCACCTGTCTGTCCACCTATGCTCCCTGTCGAGTCAACGTGTTTTTCGTGCTGCGCACAAACCCCTCATCTTTAGTAATCACTTTCCGTTTTCACCGAACGTACAACAAAAATATTCTTCCTCCCACACTGTACGGAATGATCGTTTGCTTACAGAAGGTTTTGACTGTGTCATTGTCCCGCACTGTTCGTGCGTTACTAAGTACTTGAACTGCCTTCCGCAGTCATCCGTCGAGCTTCGAACGAGGAACAGCACGCTCTACATTCGAAGGTTGTGATTACAGAACGTAATCGGGAGTCAGAGAATGAGCATACCTGGTCTATATTGTGATCTTGGTTCCCAAGTTGGTAATTAACGTGCTCTTCTGTGTACTTTTCCTGATTTATACAGTATTTTCAGGCGTAGGGAGAGGCGAGGAGAAGTCTGAAAGTTTTCGGTGAATAATTTAAACTTTTCGTCACGAATTACAATGTCCCGTTTAAATTATCTTTACGGACGAAGTGGTGTATACCTCAGCATGGTTGTTTAAATGTATAAATCACTGTTTTGTCATCATTTCTAATCTTTAGAAGATACTGTATATTTTAATAACAAACAATTACAGTCTTCAATGCACTGCCTAATTATCTTAAAGCTTTGAAGAACCACGAGAAAAACATAAACATGTATCTGCATCATAAGCAGGAAGATTACAAATTTACAGTATTTTCCCACTAATCATAATCATCTTGGTGTAAAATAGACACCTCCCAATTTCACTATGTGCAAAGTCGAAGACTTGAAAGTAATTCAGAATCTCGATGCATTATTCCTCTTGAGGTAAGATAAAAACTAAATATATAGGGATGAAAGAGTAATGGAATGGAGAAAAATTCTCTCCGGCGCCGGGATTTGAACCCGGGTTTTCAGCTTTACGTGCTGATGCTTTATCCACTAAGCCACACCGGATAGAATTTTTCTCCGTTCCATTACTCTTTCATCGTGTGATGACGCAGAATATCTGCATGGAAATATCATATGTACTTCGGTACATTAAAATAACATATATGATATGCGTAAATCACTCCGTGATTTAAGACGGCGCTTATTCCGTCGGATCCCGGCCAACTAGTCACTCATAACGAGTGCACCTCAGCACATGTGTGGACTTCGGTCCTACGTTCAGACATCTATGACGTAGTGCAGAGGGCGGCCACTAGAGGGAACCCAAGAGTTGGAGCTTAATCTGAGACGATTCTGTCCGACGCCGGGGTTGTATCAGGTGTGGCTTAGTGGATAAAGCATCACCACGTAGAGCTGAAAACCCGGGTTCAAATCCCGGCGCCGGAGAGAATTTTTCTCCGTTCCATTACTCTTTCATCGTATGATGACGCAGAATATCTGCATGGAAATATCGTATGTATTTCGGTACATTAAAATAACATATAAATATATAGGGACCAAAATACCTGACGCAAAAATTTATGCAAGAATTTTTACATTTCCTCTTACATTGTTTAAAAGTTTGTGAATACCCTAATGACGAAATTATTCAAACGCCACACTTTCCCAACTCAATAAATTCTTGCGTCCATGCAGCTAATGTGTCACACACGTTCCATCTGAGTCGAGTTTTGCTTTACTGAAATTGAAACCATTCCAATAGAAGCCGCAATCCCAATGACCACTACCTATTCTCAATATTATCGGAGTTTGGGCTGAATACCAGCAATATATATCCGCAAACAAATTAATCTGAGGTATCTGGGGAGAGTGGGGTAGGGAAGCGACACAACACAATAACTGTACTCGCACATCGACAGGAACAAGCCGCTGTACTGAACTGTTTTCGCTGTCACTGTCACAATGTGCTCGATCAAACCTCGTGTATCTTTGATGGTTAGATGATGTTTACATTTACCAACAACAAGCATGAGTCGTGAATATAACTTCATACTCGTCGACACCATCGCTGCCATATTGTCTTCATTATCATCGGCACTATCTCCATCGTCACTACCGTCTACCTCTGGCCTACTGCCTCCATAGTTGCTATTGTCTCCATCCTGGCTACTGTGTCAATTCCGGCTATCTCCATCCTGGCTACTATCTCCATCCTCGTTGCTATCTCCATCCCCATTATTGTTTCTATCCTGGCTACTTCTAATTTTCGATATTGTCTCCATTTGGCTATTGTCTCCATTCAAGTTACTGTCTCCATCCTGGTTACTGTCTCCATCCTCTCTATTGTTTCCATTCTCGTTACTGTCTCCATCCTGGTTACTGTCTCCATCCTCTCTATTGTTTCCATCCTCGTTACTGTCTCCATCCTGGCTACTATCTCAATCCTCGTTGCTATCTCCATCCCCATTATTGTTTCTATCCTGGCTACTTCTAATTTTCGATATTGTCTCCATTTGGCTATTGTCTCCATTCAAGTTACTGTCTCCATCCTGGTTACTGTCTCCATCCTCTCTATTGTTTCCATTCTCGTTACTGTCTCAATCCTGGTTACTGTCTCCATCCTCTCTATTGTTTCCATCCTCGTTACGGTCTCCATCCTGGTTACTGGTTACTGTCTCCATCCTGACTAGTCTCCATCCTCTCTATTGTTTCCATCCTCATTACTGTCTCCATCCTCGCTATCGTCTCCAACCTAACTAATGTCTCCAACCTAGCTACCGTCTCCATCCTCGGTACTGTCTCTATCTCCGCTACTGTCTCCATCCTCGCTATCGTCTCCAACCGAGCTACTGTCTCCATCCCCGCTACTGTCTCCATCCTCGCTATCGTCTCCAACCTAACTAATGTCTCCAACCTAGCTATCGTCTCCATCCTCGGTACTGTCTCTATCTCCGCTACTGTCTCCATCCTCGCTATCGTCTCCAACCGAGCTACTGTCTCTATTCCCGCTACTGTCTCCATCCTCGCTATCGTCTCCAACCGAGCTACTGTCTCCATCCTCGCTATCGTCTCCAACCTAACTAATGTCTCCAACCTAGCTACCGTCTCCATCCTCGCTACTGTCTCCATCCTCGCTACTGTCTCCATCCTCGCTATCGTCTCCAATCTAACTAATGTCTCCAACCGAGCTACTGTCTCCATCCTCGCTACTGTCTCCATCCTCGCTATCGTCTCTAACCTAATTAATGTCTCCAACCTAGCTACCGTCTCCATCCTCGGTACTGTCTCTATCTCCGCTACTGTCTCCATCCTCGCTATCGTCTCCAACCGAGCTACTGTCTGTCTCCGCTACTGTCTTCATCCTCCCTATCGTCTCCAACCGAGCTACTGTCTCCATCCTCGCTATCATCTCCAACCTAGCTACTGTCTCCATCCCCGCTACCGTCTCCATCCTCGCTACTGTCTCTATCCCCGCTACTGTCACCATCCTCGCTATCGTCTCCAAGCTAGCTACTGTCTCCATCTCCGCTACTGTCTCCATCCCCGCTACCATCTCCAATTAAGCTGTCTCCATCCCCGATACTGTCTCAATCCTCGCTACTGTCTCCATCCTCGCTATCGTCTCAAACCTAGCTACTGTCTCCATCCCCGCTACCGTCTCCATCCTCGCTACTGTCTCCATCCTTGCTATCGTCTCCCACGTAGCTACTGTCTCCATCCCCGCTACCGTCTCCATCCTCTCTACTGTCTCCATCCTCGCTATCGTCTCCATCTTGGCGATTGTCTCCATCCTGGCGATTGTTTCAATCATCGCTATTGTCACTATTATTATTACTTTTAGTGCCTGGTCTAACACTACGCAAACCAGACCTTTCCTCCATTTGGGCGCCTTGTTTGTTATATATTTTGGTTACAAGGAGGCAACCCCACACGTGCCAGAACCTGCTTCCCCTACGCTTCGTCAGCCAGCGATCGAAGATTACTATGAAATGGTAATGATATGGAGATCTTGACGAAATAATGGAAATGCCTAATATGTAGAAATGGGAAACCCTCGATAAAAACTGCAGCTTTGATCTTGTTCCCAACAAACGTCACTAAGGATTTTTCAATGAAAACTCAAACCTGGACCGCCTGCGTCTGACCAATCGGCCACCGCAGGGGTACATTGTCACTGTTTCTATCGTCGCCGTCACTGTCTCTATCGCCTCGTTATCATCGTGATCGTCTTTCTTATTGTCAGAAAAGCTAAAAATGTGTATTTCCATAGAAATCTCGAAATCAGTTTTTACAGCATTGTAACGCTTTCTATTAATACTTCTTGCAATGACGAATACACAGCAGTGAAGCAATGGGAGATACATTTTCCCCCGAAAGTAAAAATAAATTGTTTACCGAGTCGTCGAGTGGATAGCGATCATTTCGGTACAGCAAACATGTAGCTTATTGCAATCCAGTCAGTGTAGGTCAATTTTAAGAAACGTCTCTCATCACACCCAATAAAAGAGGGTGCACGGATAGAGAACCATAACTTTTAATAACTTACTTACTTACTTACTTACTTACTTACTGGCTTTTAATGAACCCGGAGGTTCATTGCCGCCCTCATATAAGGCCGCCATTGGTCCCTATCCTGAGCAAATTAATCCATTCTCTATCATCATATCCCACCTCCCTCAAATCCATTTTAATATTATCTTCCCATCTACGTCTCGGCCTCCCTAAAGGTCTTTATCCCTCCGGCCTCCCAACTAACACTCTATATGCTCTTCTGAATTCGCCCATACGTGCTACATGTCCTGCCCATCTCAAACGTCTGGAATTAAAGTCTGTGTGATGTATCTTGTCTCACTGTGAAAAGAGAGAGAAAGGAGATATGTCTTATTTCGTCTGTATTGTTATGGCGATGGGGGGAGTGGAGCGATGCCGTCCATCCATCCAGTGGCGCAAGGGACTAGTTGATAAATTCTGTAGCACAAAATAAAATTACAAAATATCTCTCTTCGTACTGTGTAGTTCCGTCACTGAGCTTGTCTTTCAAGAAACTGAGTTCCGGCAGCCTGTACAATAACAAGGTTTTGAAAGGAATCCTGAAAATTTACAACCCTCCTATAATCTCCACCCTCATTTAATGGGACTTGGTTTTATTGCTACTGAGACAAGATAAACCTTACCAGGTATAATGTTCCTAATTATGTCAGGTGAAGAATACAATGCGTGCAGTTCTGTGTTGTAACTTTCTCCATTCTCCTGTAACATCATCCCTCTTAGCCCCAAATATTTTTCTAAGCACTTTATTCTCAAACACCCTTAACCTATGTTCCTCTCTCAAAGCGAGAGTCCAAGTTTCACAACCATAAAGAACAACCGGTAATATAACTGTTTTATAAATTCTAACTTTCAGATTTTTTGACAGCAGACTGGTTGATAAAAGCTTCTCAACCGAATAATAACAGGCATTTCCCATATTTATTCTGTGAATGAAAATGAAAAGAGCTAACCTCGAGTGACTGTTCCAATTCTGTAAATATATTACAATATATCAGTCAATGTGTTTAAGGAAATAAATTTCTATCCTACAACATAAATTACTGAACTAACGATATATTAATTACTTGTTAAATTTGTATTAGATCATCTTTAGTATTGCTGGCATAATTGACGTCTACAACAAATTCAGTAATTAGATTTGCTTCTCTAATTATCTAACCTTAACTGAGAATTAATCAACTTGCATATAGCCTTCATTACTCCGTCACTCAGTCTCATATTAGAGAGCAGCTCGGACATAAATTAGTCATCTGATCAAGGGTGAAGATTCTAAAAGCACTTAGGACTGAAATCGATACACTTATTCTGAACATGCCTTCAAGTTTCGTTCCACGAGATTGCTTAATTACACACTTTCGGATGCAGTTAGCCATCTAACCTTCCTTCTTACCTTCCTTCCTACGGCGCTTATTAGGTTAATACTTCAAAAGTTAAAACAATGAAAAACATAAAAAAGGCCCATCCACAATGATATGTAAACGCGATGTGAACCCAAAGCGTGCCATCAAGTTATATTTAATGAAACGATCACGATTTTCGTAAACGTTAACATTAGAAAGTTTTCGCACTCTCGCCGTACGATAGACGTTAACGCTATGATGACGTCATTGATGAAAGAGCCAATCAGAACCATTCACGTCACGTTATTTCAATAGTGGAACCTGCTATCTCTAGCCGAATTACGTGGGCGTGAACGAAGTTTATCGTAGGCCTAATTCGGTGTTAAAACATGACATCTCATTTGAAATTTACCAGTCTCGATGATATTCATCTACTTAGAATAGCTCAAGATGGGTAAATTATTCAAGGCCGAAGTAGGCCTACAAGAAGGCTCAGGAAACTATATTTCTTTGAGAGCCCAACAGATAAAGAGGTTCATTCTTGAGTACTCCGCGAAGCGAAAATACTCCTTTTTTTAACTCGCCGTAACTTGGAAACCAGTAAAGATTTTGAGTAGTAGCCACTTTTAAAAACAATTTCCATTATTTCTCAACTTTCTCTCGCTTTGACCCCTATCTAACGTGGAAAACAAAAACGTTTATCGCTTTTTAACTTCTGAAGATAAGTGTCTATCCTGAACAGATCACATCGAAGTTAGTTCTTTTTTTCTTACTTTTAAAGACAGATTTTCACTTCAAATTTTTTTCTATGTCTTTCTTAGACATTGAACTATCAATTGAAAGGAATACAGCGCGATTGATTGACTATCGTGGGAGCTACGGCATGATAAATGCTAAAAGGAGCGGCAAATATCGCCCGGCCCCGGAACAATTTTTCCCTTGAAATTATTCAAATCTGCTTTACAGGGAGCTTCACCTGAAAGACTAGATTTGCAAAATATATACGTCACTGTGTACGTTAACAGAAAACCACAATTCTAAGTCACACAGGGATTGTGTGCACTCGATGTGGGTCTCTGGCGTTTCGTCAGCCCACGCGAGTTGTGTGGATATAAAGGGAAAAGTTGAGACGGTGTCGGGTGGAGTTTCCGGGTAGCTCAGTTGGCAGAGCGCTGGTACGTTCAACCAGAGGTCCCGGGATCGATACCCGGCCCCGGAACAATTTTTCCCTTGAAATTATTCAAATCTGCTTTACAGGGAACTTCACCTGAAAGACTAGATTTGCATAATATATACGTCACTGTGTACGTTAACAGAAAACCACAATTCTAAGTCACAGGGATAGTGTGCACTCGATGTGGGTCTCTGGCGTTTCGTCAGCCCACGCGAGTTGTATGGATATAAAGGGAAAAAGTTGAGACGGTGTCGGGTGGAGTTCCCGGGTAGCTCAGTTGGCAGAGCGCTGGTACGTTCAACCAGAGGTCCCGGGATCGATACCCGGCCCCGGAACAATTTTTCCCTTGAAATTATTCAAATCTGCTTTACGGGGAGCTTCCCTGAAAGAATAGATTTGCATAATATATACGTCACTGTGTACGTTAACAGAAAACCACAATTCTAAGTCACACAGAGATTGTGTGCACTCGATGTGGGTCTCTGACGTTTCGTCAGCCCACGCGAGTAGTGTGGATATAAAGGGAAAAAGTTGAGACGGTGTCGGGTGGAGTTCCCGGGTAGCTCAGTTGGCAGAGCGCTGGTACGTTCAACCAGAGGTCCCGGGATCGATACCCGGCCCCGGAACAATTTTTCCCTTGAAATTATTCAAATCTGCTTTACAGGGAGCTTCACCTGAAAGACTAGATTTGCATATCGTATGATTCTTTTCGAAGTTTTACGTACGTTAACATACGTCACTAAAACCCGCCATTACTGAAGTCAACATAGCGTTAATGTATATCGTAAAACGATGGTGCAAAAACTCGTCTATTATAAGTGAACGAAAACGTGAACGCAGAAGTTTGCTAACTCCAAGCTTTTCGTTTGTGACAACGTCAGTGATTGGTTGGAGTCATATGTTTATGGATATATTTCATGGCCTTATGGTAACGTCAAGTTAATGATGACCCTACTTCTTACTTTTACTGTAACGTTTATGTCCTTGTGTTTATTTTGACGTGTTTTAGAGTGAAAAGTCATTTCCAACTACGTTATGGTCCACTAAAGAGAATGAGATGGGTTATTCTATGCATTTACTTCCCAACTGAACTAAGCCCTCATTCGCGTCATAGATAGCCTATATCTCCACCCACTCATACGTTCATCAATTTTGTATTCCTACACCACATTTTATCCTAAATCTTTAACATGAGATTTTCAATCTATAACACTCTACCCCATTATCTGACTTAGTTTCCTCACGAGTACTGCTTTATTGGTGTTACTTATGAGGTTCAGATCTGTTTTCGGACAGTTGATTAAACAAGACTAGACGGGCACATGATAAGGTTTCCCATGACGTATCATCAACACGCATAAATTGATTAAATTTCCGTTTGAACTCACAGTCAACTATTGCTTGGATTACCGTTAAGTTTCCACCCCCCACAAACACCTAAATATACAGAGTGAACCGTAAGTAATGTAGTTAACTTCAGGCATTACTGTAGGAGATATTTCAAACAAAAATATTGGTAGAATTTTGCTCGGTTTTGCTCCCTTTTCGAGATAGAGTGTTTTATATAAAACATTTCATAGCGTGTTTTGGGAAATCCAGTGATTGAATATACAGGGACAACACTTTATTTTTACTAACATTTTTAACATTAACCTGGCTATACTCGGAAACACTGTTGCCCCCCTTCCATTGCAGGAGTTAGGAGTTGCTAGTGCAATATGTAAACAAATCATTTTACTAGCTATAGGAGGAGAGAAAAGTAGTGTATCCATTTATATTACAGGGAAATATAGTATTACGATTTTCAGAATAGTAACCATTTTTTTTCACAAACTCAAGTCTTCAGGCGGTTATATATATTATGCAATGTCTACTTTATTCAGCATATTACTAACCTAAATCATTCCTGAGAATATTGTGAGCACTTCCGTAAGAAACCCCAATTTCTACAGTTAACTTCTTGACCGACTTATTGCGACCTCGCTGCATCCTTTCTCTAGCATCTTCTACAGCATCTTCTGTCACCTTTGTTGGCCATCTTACACTTTTCTTCCTTTCTGTACACTCTGTTGCTCTAAATTTATCTACCAGATTAATGACATTTCTACGAAAATATTCTGTAATGATATAATCAGGAAAATTGTAAAAAAAAAACTGTTGTTCACATTCGGTTATATTGTAATAATCCAGTTTCCATCATCGTCCTTCATACCTACAAATAGTAAAACAAAACTCTTGTTTAAATAATGCTGTTAAGTACCGCACCATATTATAGGGTACCGTACTTTCGGTAACTCTAATCTTCACTTGTGCTCAGTCCACACAGATAAATTCAGTTATGCTACACACCATACCTGTGTGAAAGTAAACTTCAATAATATAAGCTCTTTCTTCTATAGAAAATGCAACATATTTCTGAAACACACTGTACTCTGTACTGTTTATTTCACTGCTAGCAATAGCGGCCGTAAGTTTGTGTGACTGACGTTAGCAAGGACATTAGTGAAAGGGGTGGGAGCCAAGTACATTTAGAAACGCGGGTACAATAAAAATTGAAGTAAAAATAAAACGATTTCCCTGTACAATGTGCTCAGTCAATTTAAGAGATAATGTATTATAAAAAATTATTGAAAGAATTTTAGTTTCGTCCTTTAAATGTGCAGAAATTTGATCCGAACAAATGTAACTTTTCATTCTGCAAAGGAATTTTACTATGTTAAATTTGTTCGGATCAAATTTCTACACATTTAAAGGACACAACCAAAATTCTTTGAAGCATTTATTATCATAATACACTGCTTTCTTAAATTAACTGAGCATATTAGGAATTCAATCAATGGCTTTCCCAAAACAAGCTATGAAATGTCAAATAAAACTATATTTTTTTATCTTGCAAAGAAAGCAAACGAGCAAAATGGTATTCAACTTTTTGGTTCAAAATATCTTAAAGAATAACCCGGTGAAATTAATGGTACTACTTACGGTTCACATTGTAGACATTTACGTATATAGACCATCAAAGCTACAGAAACACGCAACAATGGTTTATCCATAACGAACAAGCTTCAATACAGGCCAGAACCAGAAAATGGTGCGCGCACACGCACACACACACACACACACACACACACACACACACACACACACACACACACACACACACACACACACACACACACACACACACACACACACACACACACACACACACACACACACACACACACACACACACACACACACACACACACACACACACACACACACACACACACACACACACACACACACACACACACACACACACACACACACACACACACACACACACACACACACACACACACACACACACACACACACACACACACACACACACACACACACACACACACACACACACACACACACACACACACACACACACACACACACACACACACACACACACACACACACACACACACACACACACACACACACACACACACACACACACACACACACACACACACACACACACACACACACACACACACACACACACACACACACACACACACACACACACACACACACACACACACACACACACACACACACACACACACACACACACACACACACACACACACACACACACACACACACACACACACACACACACACACACACACACACACACACACACACACACACACACACACACACACACACACACACACACACACACACACACACACACACACACACACACACACACACACACACACACACACACACACACACACACACACACACACACACACACACACACACACACACACACACACACACACACACACACACACACACACACACACACACACACACACACACACACACACACACACACACACACACACACACACACACACACACACACACACACACACACACACACACACACACACACACACACACACACACACACACACACACACACACACACACACACACACACACACACACACACACACACACACACACACACACACACACACACACACACACACACACACACACACACACACACACACACACACACACACACACACACACACACACACACACACACACACACACACACACACACACACACACACACACACACACACACACACACACACACACACACACACACACACACACACACACACACACACACACACACACACACACACACACACACACACACACACACACACACACACACACACACACACACACACACACACACACACACACACACACACACACACACACACACACACACACACACACACACACACACACACACACACACACACACACACACACACACACACACACACACACACACACACACACACACACACCTTGAAACATGTTACGAAGTTCTTAAAAGAATATTCTCATTCAAAACTGAAAGGCAGTTCTGTTATTTATTTTAAACACCCCATATATAGTACGAGTATTTAGTCCTGACAGTCGCCTGAGATGTACGGCTGGGTCAGGCGAGTGCATTTAGTTACGCCAAGGGAGGCTTAGGTTAGTTACTCGCTTTCCTTCGGTGAGATCGGATGTCATGCGTGCGGTACAGCTGTATGTTTCTAATATAATTAATCTGTACTGCATTCCTTTACCGACCGCTCGCCCTTATCTCTACTCCGGAACTCTCCCCACTACTCCTATGACTTCCCCTCTTTCGCGTCGCTGAGCTGTTAGGACTAAATAATCGGTCTGTACTGTAGTATGAAGTAAAAAGTTGACGTCATCGAAGTGAACATAAGGTAGTGAAGTAGATTTTCAATGCTTCTGTATTGAAATCGTTATCAATACGTATCGAAAATTGGATGAAAACAGGAATAGGATCGTATTAAGTATGGTAAACGTATTCAAATTGATTTTCGCTCTACCTACAGAATCAACCAGTATCTGTTCCGTGTAATACTATGGGGAAAATAAGAGTACGTATATTTATATAACCATTTCAGCTGAAAATTTAATGAATCTTCTACTAAGTAACGAATAGCCTGTACGTGCAAGAGTTGTAGTAGAGTCTAAGCTAATGTGCTTGACGTAGAATATAGTTATTGCTTTTATTAAAGAGAGATACGTAACTGCAGTAATTGGGGAATGAATCTCATAGTCATTATGAATCGAAGCAGTGCAACATGCAAGAAATCACTCCTCATTATACAACGTCTTATGTTACATACATACATCTCTTGCATTAGGCGTGAATTTTTTTCCCACGAAATCCATTACATAAGCGATGTTCTTCTTTCACCCTCATCCGTTAATTGGGAGAAGACATGACAATAACAGGATGTAATATTGCTATTATAATGGATGAACTTCAAAACTTCATTACTGTATCACTTTAATGATATAACAGAACATGATTCCTTCATCCAATCTTGGTTAAGCAAGCTACATGGCACAGTGTAATTCATAGGAACTAGGCCTACACCATTTGCCTAAGCAGTGAGTATAGTTTGTTAACATATATTTTTGGAATCACGTAACGTTTTTAACCTCTTCCTTTCCTATATATTTTACTAGTTTTGTGAAAAAAGTGTCATATTTTTTATTTTCGTATAGAGGCCATTTAATATTTCAGAATCACTGTATATCACTAATTTTCTTACATACCTAAAAAATCCCTATGAAATAGAGTTACATTCATACCTGAATTATTATGTGCGTCAGATACGTGTGCAACATCCGACGATATGATCACATATCACCGTCCTTCGCAAGTCTCTCGTGGCTCCGACTTAAAGAACGTAGAACTTTACATACTTTGTCTTTACTCTTTCGAATTCTGCACACTTCAACACCAAATTACCTTTCTTCTCGTTTCTCTTATCTATACTCTAACCACGACGTAAATACCAGATCACTTATCTGTGGCACGCTAAGTATACCTCTTCATAGAACATCTTGTTATTCATCATCTTTTACAATATCCACCTCGCGTCAATGGAACTCCTTGTCACAAAGTATTAGGGGCTGCAAGACAACAACACCTTTAAGAACAGCTTAAAAGATAACCTTATTAGCATTTCACTCCAATCATACTGACTTAAAATATCACTGACTACATTGTTACTTTTTTCTGATTGTGCTGTATTTTAATTGTCTCATAATAATCTCTTTCTATTATCAAATATTATTTGAAATATATTAACATCCCATGTATTTTAGTTTAATTCTGCTACACAGTTTATTTCAGTGTTTAATTAATAGTTCATAGTATTTTGTTGTTTAATTTGTAAATAACTCTTGTATACATGTAACTCTCATCTAAATCAAATTGTTGAATTCTTTGTAAGTTCATGCATATGTATATACACTTTTTGCTGGTTGAGTGGAAGAGAAGGCCTTACGGCCTTAACTCTGCCAGCTAAAATAAATCATTATTATTATTATTATTATTATTATTATTATTATTATTATTATTATTATTATTATTATAATCCCGAGTTATCTCGTGCACCTTGATTCCAGCTCTGGTAGTTGTCCCACTTTGATCTTCTCCTGAACTATTTACCAACTTATGATTTTTTATGGATTAATTTATGAGGTACAATACCAGTGCTGTTATCAAGGCGTTAAATGTTGCTTGTCGTGTGATAGACTCGAAAGCAGGGTATTACGCACAGTGGCACATTGCATTCCGGACAGTAGTATCTGCTCTCCTATATGAGAGCATTTTCAGAAGAATGGTGTCGCAGTCATTGGATATTTGTACCAGTACATCAGTTCTTCAGGTCTGTGAATAATGTTCTGCAGTATCACTATGCCCAAAAGTACACGTATTTCAGAGTCTGTAGTAGGCCGTCACGAATTATTTTCAGCATTCTGTGAACATTTATTATCATGCCGAATCGTCTCCCCGAATATAATGTTGATGAGGTCATTATTAAAGAATAATTTAAAAAATTGAGAATTATCGTTATCAGAAACAATGTTAACATTTCAGGGAATGGGGACCTCAGAGGTGCAGAAGAAATGGTGCCAGATGTCTTCTATTCAAACCACTGTCGAAAAGACGCGACATCAACTGGTCTGAATTTGTTTGTTGGTCTATAACTTCGTCTTCTGATACCGATGTTTCATTTCCTAATCTTCTACAGGAATATAGGCTATTCCTGATCAAAAGTTTCGGAATCACAAACTTGATTCATCTTTACACAAAACAGCATAAAAAACACTAAACACAAACAGAAACCGCCAAAACTAACTAGCATCTACTCACTACTGTGTGTGAATGCTATATGAGCATAGAATTCCACTAGCAAGGAAGTACAAAACACACCACCAGATATAACAATATCACCAGAGTCCGTGGATATCCAGAGTACCGCAATCGTTTGAGCCGGCAAATGCCGACAAATCCGCCATTGTTTGTCCAGCGCGCGCTATGCAGTATACAGTTGCATAGGGAAAGAATGTAATTTAAATATGAAAAAATGCAATGCTACTGTGTTCAGAACTGTTCACAGAGAACTGAAAAAAGCGCACATTTGTTTTCTCTGTGACAAGGTGAAAGAAATAAGGAAAAAGGAAAGAAGTGACTATAAATATAAAAAGGAACGATCCGCTACCTAAGCGAGCATACATTGTGAGATTAATGGATGACTATATTTTGATATTTATTTTTTCAAAATTTGGGCCCCAAAATATTTTTATAAAACTAATCTAGAATTTAAGTTGATTCAGCAATGATATGTCTACGTAAAACAAATGAAAATCACGTACCAATTAGTATCAGTGTCAAATTTTTACCATCTTCTCCCTTTCAAATCAAGCATTTCTGAATTTGATCCTATTTGCTATTTGCAAGAATGACAAAATATATTTGTGAAGTTCTGAATTTATTCTTGAGACAAGATTGTATTGTTTGGCTCGATTAGAAAATACAAAGACCGTGGAAACTAGAAACCCTATTAAGGTTAGACTGATGTGAAATTTCAATTTTCTAAACTATTCTAAGTAGATCTATGAAATTTTGTACTTTTAATTTGTAATTTTAAATTGTGCAAATTTAGGTTTTCAAAAATTGCTACTATTTTGGCCAGAATTTTTGTCTACATACGTGTCAGACCTTCAGAAACGAAACTTACTATACAATTTTCCTCTTTATTTTACTAAAAAATAATTAAACATATTTAATGTACTAAAAGTGTAAAAACAGAAAAATTCAAATCGAGCGTAAAAAACTTAATATTAAAAAATACCTCTTCTGGCTGATATGCATAGAATATATAATCAGGCAGTACATCTCACTTGACGATATGTGTCAGAGGAAGATAATTGTTTGTAAGTATCTGAAGTGTGATTAGTGGAATATGTAGCTAATCGGCGAAGTATGCATTGGAGGGGGAAAGAAACTTGCCACCCTACCCCATTATCTCCTGGCCTAGTTTTCTCATGAGTGATGCCTTATTGGTGGTACTTATGGGGACAATTGACTAAACAACAAGAACAACAAAAAAAAATGAGTGTTAGGTATAATACTGATAGTGAGTTTTGTTAAGAACATATTCAAAAACCTCTACAAAAAATCATGCATATAGTACAGAATCTGTAGAAAGAGTAGCATTTTTAGCAATGCAAAATTTACAGAAAATTAAAAAGGAGAAAATTGACTTCAAAAGTTTGGGATAATAATAATTAACCAGGTCTCTGTCTTTTTTATTTTCTAGGCATTTTGAAACATGTAGAACTATCATATTATATACAGAACTTATCCTTATATACACTACCACGCTGTGCACACCTAACCTACACTAGTAAATAAAGATGACTAAAAATTATGTAATCTTATGAAAACACTATAATAAATAAATATTATTTACAAATCAGTATGGACTATAGACACTATTATAACACTAACAATAAAACTGTTAGAAACTTGCAAATATATCTTGTATCACAAACAAAAACCAAGCATGGAAAACACGTTGTTATGGCTACTAGCAACAAGTGGAATTTTCCTTTAGATAAGAGTTGTGCTCTCCTTTGTAACTGAATATCTTTTAAAGGAAAGCAGCCTTTGAAGTAGGTCTAACACCTGTTGGATTCTATGAAGAAATATTTCGAGAAGTCAAGAAGCTACACTGGCTCAATCGGAAATCTAATATAATAAATAATGTCGCAGAATTCAGAGTGGGGGTCGTGGACGGAGAATTTAAATTAACAGTCAGAGCTCGCAGCCTTTTAAAAATGTGACCCTAAACAGCTGATAGACCGGTCGTGTGATCATGAAAATTGGCAGAGGGCATCTTTAGACCATAAATGAATTTTTAAAGATAAAAACAAAGAAACGATTTTTTTTTACCAAAAATGACAAAATCTCACATCAGTGTATCCTTGGGGACATTATAATGAAATTACTAACTTCCATACTTTTAAAGCTAAATTCACAAAATGTCTATCATTAGTATATCTGGTTGATAATGACACATGTACAAACTTTCGTCTCTCTCTATGATAAGTGGTTTGCACTTTATTAATAACTTAATTATATAGTGTATTGCTTAATGCAAAAAGTCCCTTGCGTCACAATTTACATTATTTTTCATTGATATTCACTTATAAGATTCTGTATATCCCTAGAAACAAACATTACTATTGGAATTTTCTGTACAGCGAATGGGTAAATTACTAGGAATTTTTATGACTATTAATTTTTTTTATTAACTAAAAAATTCTAGCAATTTACTTATTAATTTTACAACAAAACCTTATAGTAAGCTTTGATTCCATGTATGTAAGGAGCCATGTAAGTGAAAATCACTTAAGAATAATGTCAATTGTAGTGCGACTTTTTATATAAAGCGGTTCAATATTTTAATAAAATAATTAATAAAATGCAAACCACGTATCATAGGCGGATGCAATTTTGTACACTTCTCACTAATAAGCAGATATACCAGTGATCAAAATTTGGTGAATCTAGCTTCGTAAGTATGGTAGTTATTGGTTTCACTGTTGTGAACTCTTAAAACTAATAAAATTCGAGAAATTTCAGTATAGTGTGCCCTTATATGCGGAAGCCGGAGAGTTTGCACGAGGAATGCAGTTGGAAATGTTTGGATTTATTGTTATTTTATTTGCAAAATTGTTGTTTTCATTTGTTACTTGTAATTTATTAAGTTCATGCTGCTGTGATGTTTATGAAGGAGTATATTGAACACTTAAATGCGTATTTATGCTGTAATAATTATTAAATGAAGTTTTTATACATTAGTATGTTGACTGATAATAATGTTCTATAATGTGAGAAGATCCTTTAGACGTTTTTGCCCTTCAAATTAAAAATATCTGAGTTTTACTTCAAATATTCCTATCCCTAGCGTGTTGAAAAGGACTAACAATGGCGGCCGACTCGGTGATTGCGCTACTCTGTATATCCATGGACTCTGAATATCACTAACTTCTGTAGCCATCTAGTGAGGAAAAGGTTAATGAAAGAATGGAAACGTATATATTCGGGATATAATTCTTAGCAGCGAAAATGGGACTCAAACGAGTTAACTCGGGTTAATAAATTTTGACACAAGTTAGCAACCCGAGTTAACTCGGGTTAATCAGGGAAGTGGTTAAACAAGCTGCTATTCCTAATAAAGTGGAAAAAATTCTATCGGCGTTGCACTCTGCTTAGGGTATCCGTGCCATTTAATCTAGTTACAGTAAAAATAACAAAGCCTCACTTGTATATTTAATTACATACACTCTTTATTACTGTAACAATGTGTTCAAAGTTGTTCGGGGCAATTAACGAGATTTGATCAATCAACTGAATGTATGTAAATTCACGGAGAGAAAATTGTATTTCTATCACACCTGAACTGAAATTAGACACTTTAATTGAAGGAAATTTGAGCTGGCATTTCGACTACATCTATACTTTTATTTGTTACTGTTTGTTACGTTTTACAAGCGAGCTAAACATTCTGCTGATGAACAAGCTTGTTTGGACTCATCAGCAGGGCTCGGATTTTCATTACATGTAACCTTTTTTCTTTACATCCTTTGCAACGTCCATAATTATAACTCCTGTATACGAGCTGCTGGTTATAGAAATGAAGAGCTCTTACGTCATTTTTGGTCATTTTTTAAGCTTTGAGAGCATTGTTTGGTCAATTTTTTAATCTTAAGATGATTTTTTAGTTATTTAAGCTAAATACTTCAATGACGAACTAAAATTTCCCAATACATGTAGCAAAACTCGCAAATTAGTACTGACATACCTTATCCAAATGCGGAATCTGAAAGGATTTTCTCGATAGTAAGTGATGTCTAAAGGAAGAAGAGGAACAGAATAGGAGATGAAGCTTTCAGTTGAGTTGTTGTTCTACGCTCTACCTTCCAATCAAAATAATTGAACTGCAGCTCCTTTGAAGTCACCAACGTCCATTTGTCTCCGCCACTATGCTAGACATGGAGGAGGTCATTTTATAGGTCATTTTTAGAGATTTTTTAAGTCATCAAAATCCGCGCCCTGCTCATCACTGTCAACTTCATAGGCATGTAGCTGGCATGACGTTAAATTCAGTACAGAAAAATGCAGAGTGAAATATACCGAATCGTTACGAAAGAGAAACTTTAATTTCTGAATCGAGAATTAAATCAAGTTCGCTGGATTTGTAGCTGGAGACGCTGTCACTGGACCTGCTTGAACCATAGCAGAGGATGTATTTGGATAACACCTACCGAAATTACACATTACCATCCTGTTTCAATTGCAAATTTTTTCTACAGAAACATGGCAATTAGAGACTGTAATACCGCGCGCGAAATTAAGTTTAACGATCCTTCAAATGGGACGGCCAAAAACGGAGTCAGACAAGTGGCCAACAGTCTTGGAGCTCACACAGATTCATTCATCCTGTCTGTATATTAGTTCAAGTTAATGTTATTTATTTTGCAATTGTATCACTTGTTTTAAGCAAGATTAATCCTCCTCCTCCTCCACCACCACCACCACCACCACCACCACCACCACCACCACCACCACCACCGTACAATCTGCTGTGTGTACCCTATATATCAAGTAGGCTATATTAAACAGCAGTCCGAAGACTGGTTGGAACCTCATAAGTGACATCAATAGGCATCACTCATGAGGCAACTAAGCCAGGAGATAATGGGATAAGGTAGCGGGTTCCTTTCGCTCACTAGCAACATAATTCACTGATCAGAATTGAGATGTTACTCTATACTATAACTTACTTTAAAACTCTCATTTCAGATGACTTCACTTTTCTCACAGCCCATCTCATACAGTAATCGCAGAGTTTTAATTCCCATTGGCCGACATTAACATAAGATTTAAAACTACTTTGTAAAATTTCACTCTTTTTTTCGTCTGGTTTTTAACTTAAGTTTCATGAAATGTTTCTTCACATTATTTGGAATGTTCACTTCTTGTTTTATGTCATGTCGAAGTCTATAACACAAGATCAAAGCCTATGTTTTAAATTTTTTTCTTAGTCTATAATTTTATCTCAATTTTAATGTTGATTAATACCCTATAAATTTACTTGAAAGCCATGGTTATTGTCTTTACCGTTGACACTTTAAATTATAGATATACATAACGCTATGTACTTATGAGTTGTCTTTTGTTGTCGCTAAAATAACCTGTGATAAATACTTAGTTGCCAATTTAAATTATTGTTTCAGATTCAGCTATTTTTCTTAATAGCTATTTATTTTGGCGTAGTTTCTAAGTTTGTCGCCGAAGAATACTTTATGCTGCTAACATGTCCTTTCTACTTCAAAAAATGATATAGATATGCAGTACTTAGACAAACAAAAGATTATGGTTGCCAAATTTACTTAAATATTAATTACATTTTATAGGCCATTCGGTATCTAGCGAAGCCTACCTGCGCGTCAGGGGAAAAAAAAAAAAAGTGGACTGAGAAGCTTCCTTCCAACGCTACGCTTCTACCCGTAGCAAGTGAGCTCACTTACCCCCATCATAAGGTTCTTACTATATGCTACGGCGCATGGAAGAATTTTGTGTCATGAGATAACGAATTATCTATAGTAAATTATTTCAGGAGGCTGTGTAACCTACCGAGTTAATTAGCTTCGATGAAATTGGTGATAGCGAGATGGTATTTGGCGAGATGATACAGAGGATTCGCCATTAATTACCTGTCATTGAAGAAAACCTCGGAAAAACCCAACCACGTAATCAGCCCAAGCAGAAATCGAATCCACGCCGGAGCACAACTCCTAAACAGCAGGCAAACATTCCACCGTCTGAGCTATGCGGGTGGCATTCAGGACTAAAATCATTACAAATCTTCTTGTAGCAGCCAATTAAGATAACATTTCGCTTTCTTAATGATCATGATCGTGAAATGGATAAAATAAAATAAAAAAATATATATTGTTCTCACGTAAAATAGTTCTAATGGAAATATAGACTAGATTTATTTGCGCAATAATACACCGAAAATGGAGTACTTTTGTATTATCATTTTTAAAGTGTCAGGGAATGCCTGATGCAACATATGTTTTGCATTATAAATGCGGGCTCTATTGATAACATAGAAAAGGGAGCTGTTATCCATACGGCCCTCATCCATCATATAACAATACAGGATTTTAGCTTTGGTTCATATCATGGAAAGCCTGCACACTACTACGTATCTGTTATGTTAACACAGGAAGATGGATAATGCAGAATCCATACAAGTCAGCTGACAGTTAACTTCGTACTAGAAGTAAATGACGTTGATACCTGAAGACAAACGTATCTTCTCTTCTGAGTCTATTCAGTCTATTTTTTATTTGTTTTTTTTAGTTGGTTATTTTAACGAAGTAGTTTTCTTGAATTTTATAAGAATAAATATTATTCTGCATTAATAGAACGAGCTTCAGTAGACTAACATTGTAAAAGGGGGAATTAAACAGTATAATACACTGTAAGACAATGATGTCAAAGCAAGCGCATTTTTCTGACCTTGACGTCGTGCGCGGCCAGCAAGCGCTAAGTATGGAAACAGGAAGGGTTGTGTATATGAATAAGCAACCTGTTGGATTAAGAAAACAGTGGTGCACAAACTTCAAACGGAACGTGACATTTTATGTCGTTATTTTTATATGGCTTCTTTCTGTTTAATATTATCTATATTGTCTGTAAAACAAAAGTACTAACACTGATTTCTTAATATTGTGAATTTTATTAGTAAAAACAATGTAATTTATTCGCCACAACAATAATTCCTTTCTACAATTCGCCTTAAACGCTCTCGTCAACAATTGGATTTTCACTTAACACAGTATTCCTTATAGCACTCCACCGACGACAATGACAATTTACTTGGACTAGTACGAACAACAATGAACTGTTAATCTTAACTAATATTTACAAAGCATTATTTACAAATCAGAACTATCAGTTCTCAGTTCACAGTTCTTCTAGCTCAGTCACTCGAGTTCACAGTATCTCGAACCACAGACCTCCAGAGACAGTTCACTGTACTCGAACTCAGGTCCCTCCAACTGCGGTCCACTGCACTCGAACTCAGGCCTTCGGATGCTGACGCAGATGCGGACGAACACTCGAGTCGAACTCCGGTACACAAGACTGGCTTGCTTGCTCTGGCTTTCTCACTGACTGGCTGACTAATCAACTGAAAACTGCTGTCGTTCCTTCGCGTCCTTAATTTATAACCACAGCGACGTAGCCTCGAAAGTTCCACGCGTCTCTAGAGATGGCACTCCAGAAAAATCCAGAGCCCTCTCCTCTCTACCAGCACCAGATGCGCGCGCACTCTCTCTCCACTCTCTCGCCACGTTGACCCCTTTCCCCTCTCCGCCGCGCGCCATCCCAAAGTGCTCCGCGCGATCTTCTCTCTTGCGGGACGCTGGTCGTGAGTTCGAATCTCACGTCGCTGTCACAATATTTCACTTGTGTTTTAAATCTTAATAACATAATAGAGAGTTAAGAAGGAATATTCACTTAAATTCCATAGTAGTATAATATTATACTGTATTAAGTGGATGAAACACATCATTCATAAAGAAAGTGATATTCCAAAGGAAGAGATTAAGTATGACATGATAAGTTGGAATTTATATTGATGGTATATTTAGCCTTATAAAAGTAATCATTAAACTAATCAAAACAATATTACAGTACAAAGCAAAGTTAGCTACGTACTGTATCTGTTTTAAGTGTAACTAATATTACATAACAAAACTCTTATCGCATTATGCTTTAAGGTGATATTTGTGAGCAACTTCCTATCGTCAGAATATTAAAATAATTTTCTCGAAATCTACTGAAGCTATAGAGCTGACAATTTTATAACACATAGGCACGTATCTTTTGCTTATGTTGTAACAGTAGTTGCTTTGTTAATTCATTTCCTTACAAACAATTTCCATGCGAATATTTTCAAAATTTTCAATACACTATCTCCAGTAATACGTATGTACGGTTTATTAGATTTAAGAAAACATTCTGTAAGGCTACGAAATAAATAGGCTTATACCTGAAAATTTCACTTTTCTATACGAAAAGTTGAGAAAATATTTCTTTTGAATATAAAAATCAAACTTGTGAAAAATGAGCATTAAAATTAAAACTTACATTCTTATAATGCACTTATACTTCTCAGGCAAATCTAAAAATTAACATGGATACAGTTTTAATAAGTTTTCTTCCCTTTATCTATTGAATCAGTGCTGGCCATCCCTGAATATAGCTCGATCAAGCGGTATATACCACCTCTTTCGTCTGTCTCTTTCCTTTCCGCTGTAAAGCGCTCAGAATCTCCCAGGATCTAAAGCGCGCGCTTGCTCCTGTGGGTATCAACTGACATGCCTGCTGTAAGATATGTTTCTTTGAGTCGGTAAACAGAATGAAGGATGTTTTATGCAAAAGAAAATTAGCCTACTTGTAAGGGTACAAATTATACATAAATTTCCTGGGCTTTACTAGCTTAAAATCTGTCGCGGTCTCTTGGTGCCATGAGGAAAGAGATCAAAACTTTTAATTAAGCCAATTGCTACTCGCGTGACTTTAAGCGGACGGCAGCAATCTTGTTGCAAGTTCAAATAGACACCGGAGTAAATAAAACGCCAATATAATATCAATTTCACTTTATTTTACGATCGGTTTACCACTCAATAACACTTTACAACGTAGTCTCACTCCGGACCGTAAGACTGGTAATGATAGCAACAAGACACGCTGCAGTTTCAGTTTACAAGCAAACAGCAGCTATTCCAGCCCTGGGCAACGCAATACATATACTAATTACCTAATTGGAACCAACACTTTCCGATGGTAACAATTAACTATTACACACTGGAACGGTTACGCAAGTGCATCTACCTCCAGATCTTGCCTCCCCACCCCTGGTCTCACAACGACCGCCCCCTTTTCTGATATTGTATAATAGAAACAAGTTCATTATTCACAACATATATGCTTATGGCCTACTTTCTTGCGGCCAACACATCATGATATCCACCTATCGTTAAGACGGCTTAATGCGATACAAATTGAGATATAAAGTCCCAAGCAACTTCATCCATTTTGTAGCTATATGGCGCAACTGACGTAAAATGCCTGTTAAACAACTGAAATGACGAAGTTTCCTGCTTGGACAGAAAGAGAGCGGGTCGGAACACGCCTAGCGGGTCGGTGACACTGACGTTTTTTATGTTCTCATTATACGAAATATAGAGAAAGTATCATATATATATGTGTGTGTGCTTTTGTTATTTATCGCTTGGTTTATTGGACTAATTCCATTATGTATCTCTTATGGACATAGCAACAATTGCGCCTGTCGTAGCTCATCAGATTCATGGACACATCATAGTGACAATACGACTTCAACATTCCGTTTTCTGGATACAGCGAATAAAAAGATGGTGAATTTATGACAGTGGAGGTGCCCCAAGAAGACCAGAATTTGAATTGGAGTTATGAGCAGGATACTAGCCGTTAAAACTCAAACAAGAAAATACAGTCTGATCCGTTTGGGTATGGATAATTTTAATTTATTATTATAAAGCTAATACGATGTTATTCATAGATTTCAAAAAGGCATATGACTCGGTTAAGAGAGAAGATATTCTTATTGAATTCTTATTGAATTTGGTATTCCCAAGAAACTAGTTCGATTAATTAAAATGTGTCTCAATGAAACGTACAGCAGAGTTCGTATAGGTCAGTTTCTGTCAGATGCGTTTCTGATTCACTGTGGGCTAAAGCAAGGAGATGTTCTATCACCTTTACTTTTTAACTTTGCTCTAGAGCATGCCATTAGGAAAGTCCAGGATAACAGAGAGAGTTTAGAATTGAACGGGTTACATCAGCTGCTTGTCTATGCAGATGATATGAATATGTTAGGAAAAAATCCACAAACAATTAGGGAAAACAGGGAATTTTACTTGAAGCAAGTAAAACGATACGGTTGGAAGTAAATCCCGAAAAGACTAAAGTATATGATTATGTCTCGTGACCAGAATATTGTACGAAATGGAACTATAAAAATGGGAGATTTATCCTTCGAAGAGGTGGAAAAATTCAAATATCTTGGAGCAGCAGTAAGAAATATAAATGACACTGGAGAGGAAATTAAACACAGAATAAATATGGGAAATGCGTGTTATTATTCGGTTGAGAAGCTTTTATCATCCAGTCTGCTGTCAAAAAATCTGAAAGTTAGAATTTATAAAACAGTTATATTACCGGTTGTTTTGTTTGGCTGTGAAAATTGGACTCTCACTTTGAGAGAGGAACAGAGAATAAGGGTGTTTGAGAATAAGGTTCTTAGGAAAATATTTGGGGCTAAGAGGGATGAAGTTACAGGAGAATGGAGAAAGTTACACAATGCAGAGCTGCACGCATTGTAGTCTACACGTGACATAATTAGGAACATTAAATCCAGACGTTTGAGATGGGCAGGGCATGTAGCACATATGGGCGAATCCAGAAATGCATATAAAGTGTTAGTTGGGAGGACGGAGGGAAAAAGACCTTTAGGGAGGCCGAAACGTATATGGGAAGATAATATTAAAATTGATTTGAAAGAAGTGGGATATGATGGTAGAGACTGGACTAATCTCGCTCAGGGTAGGGATCAATGGCGGGCTTATGTGAGGGCGGCAATGAACCTCCGGGTTCCTTAGAAGCCAGTAAGTAAGTAAGTAAGTAAGTAAGTAAGTAAGTAAGTAAGTAAAGCTAAGATGATAGTAATAAAAATTTCTTGCTGGTTATATTATGATTAAAAAATGAGAGTTTCCATATATTATGACAATCAACAATGCATAATATGAAAGGACAAATGAAAATCGTAGGTGATTAAAATGGGTACTACAAATCAACAGCGGGCACAATGTGTTCTTGGGTATGTTAAATTTGAGAGTGTTGAAAGGGTTCAAAGGGAATTTCAACGTTAGTATGGTGTGCGTATTTTACCTAAATATGATTCCATAATGTTGTGGTATCGATCAATTTTAGAAACAGGTTCTGTGTTACAAAAAACATGCCGAAAGTCACAGGCGAAACCCACTACGAGAAGCAGCTATCTCTTGGCTTGGCCCCCAAACTCCCCAAATCTAACCTCTCCTGACTTCTTCGTGTGGGGTTTTGTTAAAGACATTGTCTATTGACAGAAACCCAGGAACACTAATGATCTAAGAGTAAAAATTACTCAAGCTTTTCAACAAATCACTCCTCTTATATTACAACGGACATGGGCTGAATTGCATCACCGTTATGAGTTGTGTAGGATGCGCAATGGGGGTCATGTTGAGCTCTGAGGAATCTTCCATCTTTCAGTGATGTATGCACAAAGTTTCAACATTTAAAGTTCAGTAGTAAATGTTTTACGGTGTTTTTATTTTATCCATACCCAAACGGATCACCCTGTAGTATCATCATCATGGCCCGGAGTTCATATCCTAAAAAACTCCTAAGTAAACATGCAAATATGCCCTTAAAATGTGCAAAATATGTAAACTAAAATTTGTTAATAATTTATTGGAGAGAAATTGCGTTTCCTGTAACAGCAAGAATGCTAATGAGTATGAACTTATACGAGTATTATTCCTTAGAGTTTGAAGCAGAGGCGGTTCCGCTGTATAAAATCAGTAAAGAATTGCAATTCACGACCAATGCGTGGCTAAGGTTTTCAATGGGTAAACTGCATCTGTTGTCAATGAAGATGCTTGTTTATCGTGAAAACATATTTTTGAGACAATACACAGTCGATTTTTCCCGATCTCTGAAAGAAAGTAGAGACAGTCCTACTGAAATAAGTTTAAGTTTGCTCCAATCACTTCAGTAGAAGTAGAAAGATCTTTTTCCACCATGAAAATCGTTCTCTCTGATAGGCGGCTCACTATGAAAGTTGACAACTTAAAAAAGCATCTTGTTGTGACATGTAACCAAGGAAAGTGAGTACCGTATGGGATAGTTTATTAAGTATTTGTCTATTTTTTTGTATGTTTCCATGAACAATAAATACCTATTTCACTGCCTAATTTTACTATTTTTAGTGCCTATATGCCTGCCTATTTTAACCAAAATAAATACCTAAACATACTAGCTCTAGTAATAAGTATCCGCGTACCACCAAGGAGACCAATTCCTGTGGCTTTAAAATGCTGGGACACCCTCTCCCCAGGGGATATAAATATGGCGAGCACATACGAGGGGTTACAGGGTGAAGACCTCAACGGGGTGAAGTTAACGACTTTGGTGAAAGAGGCGACCCTCCAGAGGCCTAGTAGATAGCGTAGCATCATCAGCCTTACTCTCCTCCACATTGGTAATGTGTTCAGAGGACCTATCCATTTAATTATTCGAAATCATCATCATCATCATCATCATCATCATCATCATCATCATCACCACACAAGGATTAAGCCATAGGCTCGTTCCGGTTTCATGAAAGCTAGAGTTGTTAAAATTGTTCAGACCATCTTCTGTGTGGGCGTCCAATATTTCTCCTTCCATAAGGTCTATAATTTAACAACAGTTTTGGAAATCTTTCTTCTTGCATTTTATCAATATTGTTTCCAGGCGTTCCTATATTTAACTATTCGATCAGTGAGTTTGAAAATATTTAATTCTTTTCTTATATCTTGATTTCGTTTTTTATCTAGTAGAGTATATCCTGCTATATTTCTTAGAAATCTCATCTCTATTGCTTCCAATCTTTGTTCTTGTCTCTTAGTGATCGTCCTTCATTCCAATCCATACATTAATATAGGAACAGGCATTACTTTATAAAATTTCATTTTTGTTTCTTTTCTCGTATTTTTAAGGGTTCTTTTAATAGTGCCACACATCAGATTAAATTTATTTATTTTGTCATTAATATCTTCACTTTTAATATAGGATAAGTTAAAACCTAAATATTTAAAACTATTCACTTGCTCTAAAATTGTATTGTCACTTACTATTTTTGCTCTTAAGGAATCATGTCCTTTAAATGCTAAAATTTTAGTTTTATTCTTTGATATTCTTAAATTATAATTGGCACTTATTTCTTCCAATGTAAAAATGACTCTTTGTAGATCGTCTTCAGAATTGGAAATCACTACTTGATCATCGGCAAATAATCTAACAATTTATTATTTATTTGAAATGTTTATTTAAACTGATCTGCCATTTTAAAATGACTTCGTCTATATATAAATTAAATAAAGAAGGTGATAGAGGACACTCTTGTCTGACACCACGATTTATTACTACCTTTTTTTACTCTTTTGTTTTAAAACCCATTTCAATTACAATTTTGTCTACATATAAACTTTTAATAGCCGTGATCAAATGTTGTGGAATACCTTTATTTCTCATTATATCCCATAATATTCTTCTATTTACCATATTCGAAATCTTATTAGAGAAAATAGCCGGAGAAAGAGAGATGGAAGACAACCACAGAAAACATGGAGAGATCAGTTTTAAATCCTTTAAGACGGAACAGTCTAGGAAGACTAATTCTCAAAGCTCGTGGTTGATGATAATGACGCTGGTGGTAGTGGTGGTGGTGGTGGTGGTGGTGGTGGTGGTGGTGGTGGTGGTGGTGATATTTTTTACAGTATTTACGCTTGAGCATATTATGAAAAGGGGTTTCGATCTAAAGTTTTGGGAAAGTTTCCCTGTGAGATGGAAGACAGACGTTGTCGTAGCATCCACCGTTGTGGAGTAAGGGTTAGCAAGGCCTGGTCCACAATAAGCCGGAAATGGCAACGACGAGAACGAGGACGGAAAAATTGTTAAAAAATATATATGAAAGGGTAAGAATGAGATAGTCTAAAGCAGTAATGTCAAAGAAAGCGCATTTTTCTGATCTTGAAATCGTGCGCGGGCATCAAGCGCTTGGTATGGAACAAGGAATAAGCAGCCTGTTGGATTAACAAACAGTGTTGCACAAACTTCAAACGAAACGTGAAATTTTATGTCGTTATTTTTATATGGCTTCTTTCTGTTTGATATTATCTATATTGTCTGTAAAACAAAAGTACTAACACCAATTTCTTAATATTGCAGTTGTGTTTTAAACGTTAATAACACAATAAAGAGTTAAGAAGGAATATTCACATGAATTCCATAGTAGTACAGCTATACTGTACTAAGTGGATGAAACACATCATTCCTAAAGAAAGTGATATCCAAAAAGAGAGAGAGAGAGAGATTGAGTATGACATGTTAAGTTAGAACTGATAGTGATGGTATCTTTAGCCTTATAAAAGTAATCAATGAACTAATCAAAACAATATTATTGTACAAAGCAAAGTTACCTAGGTACTGTATATATTTTAAGTGTAACTAATATCTCATAACAAAACTCTTATCGCATTATGCTTTTAAGGTGATATTGGTGAGCAACTTCCTACCATCAGAATATTAAAATACTTTCTCGAAATCTTCTGAAGCTATAGAGCTGACATTTTTACACACATGGGCATATATTTTTTGCTTATGATGTAACAGTAGCTGCTTTGTTAATTCATTTCCTTACAAACATTTTCCATGTGAATATTTTAAAAATGTATAATACACTCTTTAGTAATACGTATTTACGGTATATTACATTTACGCAAACATTGTTTCAGTACCTGGAAGGCTACTAAGTAAATAGGCCTATATCTGAAAATTTCACTTTTCTATAAAAAAAAAGTTGAGAAAATATTCCTTTTGAATAAAAAAAAAAACAAAAGTTGTGAAAAATGAGCATTAAAATTAAAACTTACATTCTTATAATGCACTTATATTTCTCAGACAAATCTAAAAATTAACACGGATACAATTTTAATAACTTCTCTTCCCTTTATCTATTGAAGCAATACTGGCCATCCCTGAATATAGCTCGACCAAGCGGCATATACTACCTCTTTCGTCTGTCTCTTTCCTTTCCGTTGTAAAGCGCTCAGGCTCTCCTGAGCTCTAAAGCATTCGCTTGCGCCTATGGGCATCAATTGACATGACTGGTCTAAAGCCACACTTAACGAAAATGTTTTTTGTGCGAGTTCACTTTTTACACATATGAGGAAGCTGCTGGTAAAATATTATAAAAATTACTCAACAAACGACGTAAGAAATTATGATACCGCATATATAATAGCATTGGACTCTAAAACTTCAACAGGCCTACGTTCTTTTGTAAATCTCGTGTGTGTGGCTTAGGACTATATCATTCTCACACCTTCATGTATTTAAATCTGAGCATTCACAATTTAACGAAAAGCTTGCCAGATTCCGAGAACAGCAACGTGAAAGTTTGCGAGGTCTTATTCTTGCCATTCACGTTTTCGATCACAGCCTACTAGATTCACTCTGTTGTCATTATGAAACTATTTCGTCGTCGTAGATTTTGTAGCAAGGAGGCCGTGGCATAATTCCTTCTTCAGCCATCGTTTCTAACTAACTCAGAAATTCAGTAAAATCACTTTCAATGTATGCTATGTGTATATGTCAATAAATTACCACGTGAATGGAATAATATTCTGTGTCACAAATTTTGAAGTTGGTTAACCTGTGTTTATGTTGGCTGTCTTGTACTCATGAGAGAACGCCATTGGTCAATTATAGACAAATAACATCAGAATGCGTAATATCAATTTTACATATCGTTATTGACATACATATCGATATGCATAGTCGTTTCCGTTCTCGGTTTATTGCGAATAAAAAATCTTACGTTCACATCCTCAGTTTCCCGCTCTCGTTCCCTGTTTATTGTGGACTAGCCTATGTCTGATCATGGAATGAGCGGCCAGGGTTCAAATCCTTGTTGGGACAAGTTATCTGGTACATGTTTTTCCGGGATTTTCCTTCAACCTGTTAAGAGAAAATGCTTGATTACGTTCGGCGCTGAACCCTCGAGTTATTTCGCTGGCATTATCATCTTCAACACACTCAGGCGCTAGATAACCATAGAAGTTGATAAAGAGTCGTAAAATAACCAATAAAACGTCGTCGTCTTGTTGACTGTACTTCAGAATTCTCGCATTGAATTTACGTAGAAATTATGTATACAGAATGATATATGAATGTAAAGTTACAGCAAGGTGGGAGGGTGTATTCTGTATGCGAAACAAGTCAATGTAGATATGATATTATCAAGAAGGTTTATTTAGTTTAACGATTTTTCCTTCAACTTTTTCTTAACAATAATTTAAATTATCAATGAATATTTTGTGTGTACAAGCATTCCAATATAAAACTTGTAAAATACAAGTCTAACAATTATTTATTAGACATGTTTTCCTAATTGGATCTTATTCTGAATTTCAGCGAATATATAATTGCGTTTTTTTAACAGATTTATTATTATCGATCCTTTGGAAATAAAAACTATATATATATATATATATATATATATATATATATATATATATATAAATGGATCAAAACGTATTTTATATATGATTTAACCGCAAATAGAACAGACGCTATGATCTTAAGTTTCAAGCGCTGTTGTATTTATGTAAGCGTGTGGTCTGTACGAACGACCGTAGCAACTAGTGAACATCAGTCGAGATAGCCAGTAACCTCTAAAATACAAACACAGAACAAGAAAACTGATATGAAAAACCGCAAGGTTACGTTCGCAACATCATCTCGAAGACATTAGGCATCAGACTGAGTTAACGAGTATGAGGTTCTTTTTTCTTAGATAATAAAGTGCAATAGGCTTATAAGAACTACAGGGTGTTTCCGGGCTAGTGTTAAAAACTTTCGGAGATGATGGGGAAGGGCACATGTATCAATTTGAGATAAGGAACCTTGGTCCGGAAATGACTGAGTCGAAAGTTACAAGCAAAAATAGTTTTGTGGAAATGAAATAATTTTATTCCTCTGTACACCTTATTCATGTGTATTTATCTGTACATCTTACAAATACTATATTCATCTGACGTTACGTTGTCTACTTACAGTATTCCATTCAGTACGCTGTCTGAAGGGTGGGGACAGGAAACTACACTAAAGCAATGCAGATAGCGTAATGTGTAACGGACATGGTCGGTCCTGATATGCACATCTGTAGAAAGCAGTGTATGTGTACAAATTGCAGTGTCCAGTCGATCAGTCCTAGTGAAATGGAGGAGTACATGAGAGCGGAATATGGAGACCTGATTTTCGAATACGGATGAGCCAATGGGAACAGTAGACAAGCTAACAGATTGTATCGGGCGAAGTACCCACGTAGGAGACATCCGGTCCATACTATCTTTCCACGACTGTTCCAAAGGTTAAGGGAACGAGGGCACGTGGTGCCAAATTACAATTCCATTTCCACACAACTATTTTTGCTTATAACTTTCGACTCAGTCATTTCCGGACCAGGGTTCCTTATCTCAAATTGATACTTGTGCCCTTCCCCATCATCCCTGAAAGTTTGTAACACCATCCCGGAAACATCCTGTATACAAGAAAAACTGTAGATGTCCGTAACTGAAATGAATCGATCAAAAGGTAAATAATAATGTCTGTCTGTACTAATAATCGATGAAAACTGCTCTACTAGTTTGAAAATTTTAAAGTTATGTTTATGTTGCGTTTACGCATCATTCACCATGATAATACTAAGCTAGAAAGAATGATCGGTTTGTTTCTTTTTCTATTAAATGCAGAGAAAATTTAAGAAATCCATCAAAATGTCCATTTCGTCAAGAAATGATTTAGTGCATTTTAGCAATGACAGATTCAACAAGATTATCTTTTTGTTATATCTCTGGCTGTGACTTATAGCTTAAACGATCAAGAAATTGTAGATCAGATATCTTTGGACGTCAGTGTACCACCACAGTCTAGTATATACAGTCGCGAAGCTCAATACATAGTAAATATGCATCCGTAGATAGTTGCTAACCACTAGGATCGCTAATATCGCCTCATTACAGACAATGCGAAATAGTACCGCCAAAGTCTATTGTTCCTAGCATCCTCACAACTCAAGCTTCGTGATATACTGTATATTAGACTTGATACCACTATTAAGGTATTTCAACTCAACTTCGTCATAGTAACATATTATACAGGGACATCATTTTATTTTTACTTCAATTTTAATTGTACCTGAGTTTTTGAATGTACTTCACTCCCACCCCCTCTACTAGTAAACTTCCAACCGTACTCCACACAGAACCAAGGCCACGTATGCAATCAAAGTAAGCAGTACTGAGTTAGTGAGTATAGTACGTTCCAGAAATATGTTCGCGTTTTCCAGTGACGAAAGAACTTTCAATATTGAATCATATTTTCGCACAGGTATTGTCGTCCGTTTGCCTACGTCGCATCCCGATTTCCCTCACCCGCTTCTGCTCGCCACTCTGTAAAGGCTAGTAACTGGGATGTCTTTGTTGTTTTCTGAAAACATTAATTTCTGTTAGGAATTAGATGTCTACATAATATTATACAACTGTTTAAAATAACTTAAATAAAAGGACCTCGTTAAGTAATTAACTGTCACGTGATTTCCCCCATTTCTACGACCCTACGACATAACAACTTGGACGGACAGTAGATAGCATGTCTGAGTAATTTTATCTTTTCGGATCGGGCAGAAGTGAAGATTGAATTTATAGTACGTAAGGTACTCTTTTATAGAGTAGGTACAGAATTATTTCAACATGAGTTACTAGTATGAAGGACGAAACTGATAGGCCTAATTGGAATTAGGTACAATAGTCTATAGATTGATAATATGCACAAAAGAACTGAAGTCTGTATCGAAATGAACGGCTGCCATTTTCAAAAATGTGTTTAAATATCCATATTATGATTATTTTTCAATTCAACTTCATTCTCTATATAGTACGGTAATGTGCTGTAGACAGTATAATATACACTGTATAATGTTCGCATGGATAGCTCAGTTCGTGAGTAAAAACACTTATTGTTAATGCTGTACTATATTTTGATTAAAAAAAAAACCTGATGAAAATTATCAAACTCAAAATCGCGATATTTCCTAGTTTACGTACAGTAAATGGATGAACTACTTTTCTTCCTTCCTATACTTAGTAGAGTGATTTGTTTGTATCATTGAACTCCAGTCGTGGAAGGGGGTAGCAAGCGGTGTTTCCTGTTCTTAACCTTAATCCAAAGGTATAGCCAGATTAATATCAGAAATGTTAGTAAAAATAAAATGATGTCCCTGTACATTCTCTATGTTCGTATTGAGTCACAATTTGACGTTTTATCGTCAAACAGAAATTGCTGGGTTTTGTGAATATTTACACGGGTAACGATGAACGTAGGCCTACTTAATATAAGAGCATAAATATGCAGTAGCTATCAAGACTTTCTAATACCGTGTTCCATAATGGATGTTTATGCATGGTCGTGAACAATTTTGGTGTTACATTAAAGCAGTGGCGTGAAACAAATCTGTAATTTAAACGGGTTGCACATACGTTATTTATGGACCAAATGCTGTCAACTGAGTGAGTTGGGAAGAAATAAATAAAACAGAAACGATGTGATGATATTGAATGTACTCTATCGAATAAATTTGTTTTACAATTTAATAATTTGTATTTAGGTATATCGCTTTTGTTTTTCCTAAAATATTGTTAGCGGCGTGGTAGAGGGCTGGCCTTGCATTCGGGAGGTCCGGGGTTCGATCCCAGGGGCCGGCAATACTAACTGAGGTTTTTCATGGTTTCCTCAGTTACTTCCAGGTAAATGCCGGGATTGTACCTCTTGAAAGTACGGCCATGGACGGCGATCCTTCCCTTAATCCTTTCATATATTGTGTGAGTGAATGCTGTGTAATGTCTTAAATGTTTGTGTTGTATCGGAGGTGGCCCTGGCACTGAGCTGATCCCTCGTCCGGGGAGGCCCTCCATGTCCTTGTGTGGTCAAAAAAGTATGTATGTGATCCACAGTTTAATTCCTCTCCCGATAGGTCGCGGTCCTGTAAGGCCCGGGTGGCGTGGGTCGTGTAATAAGAATCTAAAAGGGAGAGGTTAAACTAAAGGGAAAAAGAATAAGAAGAAGAAGAAGTTTTTTCCTAAAATATTGATTCGGTGAACAAAATAATTACAACCAAAGTAAATAGCACGGACTCTTCTCAGATAATTCAAGGACTCCTGAAAACTTCACACAAGCTCCTTCAAATGTTGAAAAAAAATTAACCATCTTGTCAAAAACAAACATACGTGTTCATAAAAGACTGGTAAGTTTTCAAACTATTGTATTTTTTAATTTATAAATTAATGACGTACATCTGATTGAGGTTCCGGCTGGTATGTAAGCTTCAATCGGAAGAATAACTGTCCAAGTTTGGTGTACAGCAGTGGTTCCAAAGTAGAGACCGCGACTCCCAGGGGGTTTATATAAGCACCTGAAGACCGACACTCTCGGCCGTGATAGCTGGTGACACAGCAGCGGAACCCACTCCCCTTCCGACGGGAGAGGGGTCTACACCTCAGACCGTTGAGACAGGAGGGGGGTTTACACCTCAGACCGTTTGAGGGGGGAATGGAGTTGTTGGGGTGGAATGATATACGGACTTGGTTAGGTCGGTTCGGCGTGAGTGCGGTCGGTGGGCTTGCAACTCATCTCAGGGGCGCACAATAGACCTCAGGTCGCAGTGCACAGGGATGTTTCCCTCCCGGCCTCACAGAGAAAAGAAAAGCAGCTGAAGGGGGTCACTAGATGATTTCCAAAAAAAGACCAAAAATTATCATTAACATAACTCTCTAAAAGCAGTTTCACTAGCCATGTGTGACTGTCGTAATCGTTTGAGTTTATTTCGAAAATTTAAAAAATGCTGTTGTTTAACATTTAGAAAATGTAATTACATGCCCACAAAAACAAACTCAGCATTTGACTAACATACATAGTTAAATTTTCCATGAGTTACTTAAGACACCAGAATGAGTAACATTTCTTTTTGTCTAGTAATGTTGACCAGCAATCACGTTTCCTTATAAATTCGTTCATTTTATCCCTGGCTGCTATTATGTTAACATCTTGGCCTTGCAAACTACTGTTCAAAGTGTTTAAGTGTCCGAAAATTTCGGCAAGGGAAGTCAATTTAAGAAACCAAAGAGGATATAGAAATAGGTTTGCATATTCCGGTATCTTCTCCTGCATGAACCGGTAGATAAAACTCTTTTCAACACGTTAACCAACGAAAGCGATCTTACTTCCGTGTGATAACAGTATATTACGATACAAAGTTGGGAAGTGCTTTTTACAAATTCGAGGAAAGTTTGAAAAAACGAGCAGAGCTAAGAAGGCGGTAGAGTGAAGAACGTGAACAGGCGATCAGGCTTATATCGTGAAGATGATGATGATGATGATGATGATGATGATGATGATGATGAAATAATAAATAATAAATTAAAAAATAAATTGAAGTAGATAGATAGATAGATAGATAGATAGATAGATAGATAGATAGATAGATAGATAGATAGATAGATAGATAGATAGATAGATAGATAGATAGATAGATAGATAGATAGATAGATAGATAGATAGATAGATAGATAGGCAGGCAGACAGACAGACAGACAGATAAAGAAAGAAAGAAAGAAAGAAAGAAAGAAAGAAAGAAAGGAATGAATGAATGAATGATGGAAGGAAAAATGAATTGCGGAATGAATGAATGAATGAATGAATGAATGATGGAAGGAAAAATAAATTGTGGAATGAATGAATAAATGAATGATGGAAGGAAAAATGAATTGCGGAATGAATGAATGAATGAATGAATGAATGATGCAAGGAAAAATGAATTGCGGAATGAATGAATGACGGAAGGAAAAATGAATTGCGGAATGAATGAATGAATAAAGAAAGGATTAAGTAAGAAAATGATTAAATAAATAAATAAATAAATAAATAAATGAGTGAATGAATGAATTAATGAAGGATGAAGTTATGAAGGAATGGTTGAAGGAGTGAAGGAAATGAATGAATGAATGAATTAATGAAGAAAGGACTAAGTAGGAAAATGATTTAAATAAATAAATAAATGAATGAATGAATGAATGAAGGATGAAGTTATGAAGGAAGGAATGATTGAAGGAGTGATGGGAATGAATGAATGAATGAATGAATGAATGAATGAATGAATGAATGAATGAATGAAGAAAGGACTAAGTAGGAAAATGATTTAAATAAATAAATAAATAAATACATATCATACATTTTCCAGAAATAATCCTTAATATTTGCGGCATTTTCAAGGCATTGGATAATATTTACTTTGTGAGAAATAGTCAAACGTGACAGTGTTTGTGACATGATGCCTTACCGGTACGGTATGCAGGGGCTTGGATTCTCGTCACAACAGACCACGTTGTACTCTTGAGCTGATTTTTTTTGTGCTGTGTTCTACTAAATCGCTGGAAAAGCGACCCCATGTAATTTGTACCTACTTTTATTCCATACAGCAGTGGACGCCTTAATTTGCTACGAATTATTAGAACCGAGAGATAAATTTGTTTTTAAATAAACTTTCCACTCTGGAGTGAAGTTTCTAATTCCCATTCCTCTAGAGTCCTGCACCATCTTCTCCACCAAACACTCACCGTGCTTCACAAAATCACCTCAATAATTAATAGCGTTCTCCCATATTCAAACTTTCGGGGAAACTTGAGAAGTAGTTGCTCATGTTTCATAAATAAATTACTCTCCAGTTCCGATCATATTCGAAGTGTCCACGGGAACTCGAGGATTGCAAGATTTATACAAGCACTAAAAAACCCAACTTGGTTAGAATTTAATCTAGAGAGACGGTTAAATAGACAGAAAGTTTCCCCTTGATTAAATGCAAAGGCTATAGGTTTATTTATTACTATTACGTCAGGTTTTTATTGCATTTTGTAGGAAAAGTGGTGCCTTCTTGTTTAGGAAGCCATGTTGTGAGATTTGTAAGCAGGTGTGATTGGGAGCACCATGTTACGAGATTAGTGAGCTGTGATTGGTAGAAGAGAACTAAATGAGAAGAACAAGAGAACTACATTAAACATTAACACAAAATTCAGACACATCTGCATCATAGTAATTTACATTAGCTATAGAAGCGTTCGGAGTTCAGAAAATATTGTTGGGTAAATAGGCGTCTTCTTAGCGGACATCCATCTCTTTGTATTTATTGATGTACTTATTTACTTACAAATGACTTTTAAGGAACCCGCAGGTTCATTGCCCCCCTCACATAAGCCCGCCATCAGTCCCTATCCTGTGCAAGATTAATCTAGTCCTTATCATCATATCCCACCTCCTTCAAATCCATATTCATTTCATTCTCCCATCTACGTCTCGGCCTCCTGAAAGGTCTTTTTCCCTCTGGCCTCCCAACTAACATTCTATATACATTTCTGGATTCGCCCATACGTGCTACATGCCCTGCCCATCTCAAACGTCTGGATTTAATGTTCCTAATTATGTCTGGTGAAGAATACAATGCGTGTAGTTCTGTGTTGTGTAACTTTCTCCATTCTCCTGTAAATTCATCCCGCTTAGCCCCAAATAAGCACCTTATTCTCAAACACCCTTAACCTATGTTCCTCTCTCAGAGCGACAGTCCAAGTTTCACAACTATACAGAACAACCGGTAATATAACTGTTTTATAAATTCTAACTTTCAGATTTTTTGACAGCAGACTAGATGACAAAAACTTCTCAACCGAATAATAACAGGCAGTTCCCATATTTATTTTGCGTTTAATTTCCTCCCGAGTGTCATTTATATTTGCAGAGTCCACTGCAAGAATGATGGATGTCATTTGGAATACATTTTGCAGGAGAAGTAATTGAAAGTTTGAAATGCTTAGAGCTCAAAGCTTAACTGTGATTTTCTCGATCATTACTGGACAATGACTATGAGTGTTTTTAAGTAGGTTATTTTACAACGCTTTATGAACAGCTTAGGTTATTTAGCGTCTGAATGAGATGAAGGTGATAATGCCGGTGAAATGAGTCCGGGGTCCAGCACCGAAAGTTACCCAGCATTTGCTCATATTGGGTTGAGGGAAAACCCTGGAAAAAACCTCAACCAGGTAACTTGCCCGACCGGGAATCGAACCCGGGCCACCTGGTTTCGCGGCCAGACGCGCTAGCCGTTACTCCACAGGTGTGGACCTATCAGTGTTAATGCCATATAACTCTGTATGTACATTCTATATGTCTGAAGCTATGCATTGACAGTCTTGGTTCATTTTCGACAAGAAAGTCACATCCATCATTCTTGCAGTGGACTGTTCATTTGTTACTGTTGCTCCAAGGTATTTGAATTTTTCCGCTTCTTCGAAAGATAAATCTCCAATTTTTATATTTCCATTTCGTAGAATATTCTGGTCTCGAGACAATCATAAACTTCGTCTTTTCGGATTTATTGATGTACAGATAGTGTATATTAAGCATGTCAAATTTTGTTTGCAAAGGATCTATAAATTCTGAGAAAAAATGTTGAAATATAGTAAAATTAATCTCGCGAAAGGTGTACCTCTTCTCTTAAGTAATACACGGCAAATTTCGCTGTCAAATTTTCAACAGTAATCTCACTAGAGGTTTTGATTTATCTAGAGAAAATCAAAACTCGAGTGGGATTTAATTGACTATTACACGATTAGAAGAAAGTAGGCTATATAAAGATTAGAAGTAACAAAGTGTACAATAAAATATTAATTGGCTTACGAAAATACAACTGTCTTCAAATGTATTATTGTACCATCTCAACATTACGCTAGATGGCAGTAGTGTTTTATGATGATGTTTTCTTGTTACCGGTATCAGTTGTGCCAACTATGGAATCATCATTGAACTCTGTGGACTGTTACTAGTCAAGAAGGCTTTGTTGATTCAGTTTCATTTTTATTAAAACATTTGCATTCCATTTCAATCATCCGGATCCCAGTAATCAACGTCACTTGACAGATGATTTTCAATAAATCTTAGTATTAAACAATCTCTGTTACGTGACTATCCATAATATATAGCAGAAGCTATAACAAACATAACCTAAATAACATAAACAAGTGTTAGAAAAGTTTTAATTAGGGATGATGAAATAAACAAGAAACGTTTTAATTAACGATGATGAAATGCAAAATAAACATGGATAATTTTAAAAGAAACAATTATTGAAAGTACAATTTTCAAATTAGAATGTTTTGGTGGTTCAGTTGATGTTATATTGGACGTGTGCGTAAAAGAAGTGAACTCGTTGGTGTACATGGTGTATCCCTCAACTCATTCAGGATTTCCGAATGGTGATCTTCATATATGACCAGTGATCTTTATTAATTCTTGTTCTTGAATGCCAAAATGCGAGTCATATTTGAAAGTGGTGTGCATCGACTGGAGTGGTTTGTAATTTTCTGTTTTTTTGACGGCCAGACCAGTGCAGTTTGAAATGTTGGCAAACAAAGAAACAAATGCTAGGGTAGTGATAAAAATAAACAAATGCAAGGGACGCGATAAAATTAAACAAATGCTAGGGACGCGATAAAATTGTGCGATAAGCGGCCATGATTGGTTGAAAGACGTCCTTTCGTACCGTTTTATTGGTCGAAAGTAGTGTGACGTAGTAAAAGTGTAATAGTCATTTTAAACCCTGCTATGAGTATGAAAATTCCTGGACAGATTTAAAATAATGATAAAATTGTGAGATACTAAGTGGCAACAGTAATGAGCTGTTAGCAAGTAATATCATTGGACGGAATGTAGGATAATGGATCACTTCTCATGTAGAACCAAAGCAACAATCTGGTCTGTAGGCTGATGGGAAAACAACAGCCATCCATTAAACAACGTCGAGCAACTCCTGAGAGCCTCGGCGTGAAGGGGACACTTACAAATTGAATTCATATCATCTCAACACAATGAGTGGCAGCTTTTTCCTGTGTAGACGCCTGCCTGCTCTTACGGTATGTCACTCAACATTATTTATTGATACGGGAGCTGACCCCCGCACGAAACACTGGTCAGCTCACTCCGCTGTGACTGCTACGTCATTCACATGTTACGGCGACAGGGACTGCATTGTTTATTGATCAAAGTGCCGATTTACTCCTTGCCAGGCCAATGAGTTAGGCTAGTTCACAGTACGCTTAGCACGAGGCAATTCTGTCACCCGTACAGCCAAATATTACAACTCTCATTTCAAACAATACCTATAATACAGGGACATAATTTTATTTTTACTAACATTTTTAATATTAACTTGCCTATACCTCTGGATCAACGCCGTTTGCTACTCCCTTCCACGACTGGAGTTCGATGATACTGGCGTAATATACAAACAAATCACTTTACTAGGTATAGGAGGGAAGAAAAGTAGTTCATCTATTTACGTAAACTAGGAAATATTGCGCTTTTGTGTTTGATCATTTTCATTAGGTTTTTGTTTAATCAAAATACAGTACTGTATTTACAATGAGTGTTTTTACTCACGAACTGAGCTGTCCATGTGGACGTATTCATTATGCAGTGTGTATTATACTGTCTACGGCACATTGGCGTACAATATAGAAAATGAAGTTAAATTGAAAAATAATCATAATATGGATATTTAAACACATTTTTTAAAATGTGGCCGTTCATTTCAATACAGACTTCAGTTCTATTTTGCATATTATCGCACTATAGACTATTGTACCTAATTCCAATTACCAGTTTCGTCCTTCGTACTAGTAACTCATGTTGAAATAATTCTATACCTACTCTATACAAGAGTACTTTACATACTGTAAATTCAATCTTTACTTCTGCCCAATCCGAAAACATAAAATTACTCAGACATACTATCTACTGTCCGTCCAAGAGGTTATGACGTAGGGTCGTAGAAAGGGAGAAAATCACGTGACAGTTAATTACTTAACGAGGCCCTTTTATGTAAGTTATTTTAAACAGTTGTATAATATTACGTAGACGTCCAATTCCTAACAGAAATTAATGTTCTCAGAAAAGAGCTAAGACAGCCCAGCTACTAGCTGACGAATAAAAACTGGTGGGGAAGACCGGGATAAGACGTAGGCAAATGGACGACAGTACCTGTGCGAAAATATGATTCAATATTGAAAGCTCTTACGTCACTGGAAAACGCGAACATATTTTTGGAACGTACTGTTTACTATGACCTTAAGGCTACTATGACTGTATATGCGGTCTTGGATCTGTGTGGAGGACGGTTGATCTTCATTAGTAGAAGGGGTAGGAGTGAAGTACATTAAAAAACGCAGGTACAATAAAAATTGAAGTTTAAATAAAATGATGTCCCTATACAAATCTGGCTTTCAGGTATAGATCCCTGTAAAAATTACTTGAATCGTTTCAAGGGAAAAAATTGTTGTTCGGGGGCCGGGCATCGAACCCGGGACCTTTGGCTGAGAGCGCCAACGCTCGTTAACAGAAAACCATAAATTTAAGTCGCACAGAAAGTGTGCACTCAATGTGGATCTCTGACGTCTTATCAACCCATTTTTGGATAAAAAAAAGGGAATAATTGAGCCGTGGTCTGGTAGAGTTCCTGGGTAGCTCAGTCGGTAGAGTGTTGGCGCGCTCAACCAAAGGTCTCCGGTTCGATGCCAGGCTTCGGAACAATTTTTCTCTAGAAATTGTTCAATATCTATAATATTCTTATATTTTGTAACTCCTACTTCCAAATTTTATTTTTACGTTTTTTTCCTTCTAAATTTGCTTTCACTTCATCAACTTCTTTTTCTGAATAATTTCGAGGGAAAAATTGTTCCGGGGCCGGGTATCGAACCCGGGACCTTTGGTTAAACGTACCAACGCTCTCCCACTGAGCTACCCGGGAACTCTACCCGACACCGATCCAATTTTTCCCTCTATATCCACAGACCTCAAAGCGGGCTGACAACCGTCAAGCAACCAACATTTGAGTGCACACTAACTCTGTGTGACTTTAAATTGTGGTTTTCTGTTACGTACAGTGACGTGTATTATGCAAATTAAGCTTTCAGGAATAACTCCCTGTAAAGTTAATTTGAATAATTTCGAGGGAAAAATTTTTCTCCTTCACTTAAATTCAAATGTTTCCCCCCTTCTTATAATCTTTACCCTACTCCTTCTTCTACCTTTGATTTTATTTTCCGACCTTTTATCTAATTTTGTGTTGCTTTTCCTAATTCTTCTTCATCCTTAATGTTTACTTTATCATTGTCATTTTTAGGCGAATTTTTGTCTGCACAATTTATGTACCCTGGTCTATCCACTGTTTTCTTTCTTTATTTTTTTCTTATAATTTATTCATCGATCAGCGCACTTAGCACTATACAGATTCTTCTGAATTAAATAAACAAATACAAATGCACTGTGTAACATTTAATTGAGGGCAGCTTAGATTGAATTTCTCGGTGAAGGAAAAAAATATTTAAATGTCCTACCTTTGAATCTGTATTTGTGTTCATTTTATTGTTCGTCTTTTGATGTCTTAAGTGGAAACTTTTTTCACCTTGAACACATCCCTGCCCGTAGTGTCTACTCTGTGGTACGTTGTTCGATTCCCGGCGTGGGCAATGGAAGAAATTTACCTCCAGCCCGCGGGATTAGGAATTGTCCCTTGTCTTGTACTTATCCTGTGACATCAGATTGACAACACGATTAGGCTATGGTGGCCCGCCTTCTGAGAGAATCTAGTGTTGGTTCAAAGCCATCATGGCCTACACCACATTGAACTGTAAGCCGGTAAAAGGAGGATGTTAAACAACAAGACGAACACATTCCTTAATGTTGTGTTATTTGTGGATGTTTGTTGTTGGTTAAAATTTGTCAAGAGAGTGAGCCGAAACGAACGAAAAAATCCAAACTTTCATGGACATACATGCCAATAACAAAAACTAGAACAGAAGCTTAAGTACTTCAACAAGTCACAGTGTTCAAAGAAACCACAAATTAAAATTCTAAAATAATCTTTCTAATTATCTTCGTGAGAGAAATCAATTACTCTTATACCAAGCATTAAAGGAAAGCGCTCCATTATCAATACCTAGTAGTGAACTAAATAAATACGTTCGGTTTTACAGTTCGTAAGCAACATGCCACAAAGGCTTAAACAAAAATACTACATAGTAATTAAACTTACGTGAAACTGATTAAATTGGAGGGAGTGTCGTGGCGCCGGGAGGGGAAGGAGGGACAGTAAAACGACGTGAAATTAAAGAGAGCAAAATGTGACGTCATGCATCGAACCGGTCTTTGCAAGTCAGATTAAAAGTTCGATGGGGAAGGGTTCGTTGTAAGAGAGCGAAAACAAAATCAAAGCGAAGAGACGGTTATAAGATTAAAACCGCTTGATACAGATTCTGGATGGATTGCCAGGCTTTTTCAAAGAGCGAAACTGTAGATTTTATATTAATTTCATAAAGATTGTGATAGAACTCGAGATCGGTTACAATTTGTCATTAAATCGCGAAAGTAATGACGGCACAAAATCAGAATACTGCCACTGAGTTTAAACGGTAGTAAGAGACTTAGGGCCATATTCATAGACATTCTTAGGGCGGGCTTCTGGTGGATGATCAGCGAACTAACGTGTTTCGTATTCATAAACCAGTGTTAGCGATATGATATGATATGAATCCTGTACAAGTAATCACTCGATAGCCGGGGCTAGTTTAGCATGCTCTTAGCGCGGGCTAGCGAAATGTCTATGCATAGCACCGTTAATATTTATTTCTGCGTACACCCGTCCTCCTTGTCATTATTTTCCGACTTAATTATTATTATGGAACATCACTAAATTTATGAATCGACAAAGGATTAGTGGCTTTCGCAAGTGGATCCAAATGGGGGACGTATCTATTGAATATAATTACAGTCAGTGAATACAAATATATGTGTTATCGACAAAGTCAATAATATACTATGAAAATAAATAAAATAGGTAACTCTAATATATCTCTTCAGAACATAGTACATCTTTCAATTTTTCAGGAGAAATATTATTCTTGATAATTTTTTTTGCAAACAAAACCAATATGGTCTCCCCAGGTACGTGTGCTGTCAACTGTTATACCGAGGAGTTTAAAGTTATCATTATGCATGGCTGTACTACTAAATAAGAGAGATGCAGTTTTAGTTTCTTTAAGAAGAAAACTATTTGAATTAAACCATATCTAAGAACTAAAGAACTGAACTGGTAAGAGTTTTCGATTCATTAATATCACTAACGTGTCAAAAAAGCATTCAATATTTTGAGAGGTGATAGTATCATCAAAGCAAGATAAAAATTCTAATAAACATGTATTCTAAAATGAACATCTTCAGAGGTATGAGTACTTGTTCACCAATATCATAGCAGATGCTCAATGTGACTTCCAGTCGTGGAAGTGCAGCTAGGCTATTTCGATGGTGTTTGGGTGAAGGGAGAAAAAAAAAACATTTTTATTTTTTTACACTTTATAGAATTATGGTTCATTCTGCATAATTTGGTGTTTAGTTTATTAAAATATTCGAATAGTTACTATTTTAAATATATTTTTAAAAAAATTAGTGTATTTATGTTTTAGAAAAAAAATTACCACTTTTCACAAAAAAATTACCTCAGGAAGGCTGTGGTTTAACTTGTTTTTAGTAAAATTAATGCTTCATAAAGCTTGTGTTTCAAGATCTTGCCCTTTCTGATTTACTAAAAAAATGTTTGAGAGAAGGAACTCAAAATACTAGTGAATCGTTTAATAACATTGTTTGGTACCGTGTCCCAAAAAATATGTTTGTTTGTTTGTTGGTGTACTAGATACTGTATTCACATTTAATGATGGATACACTGCAAGAATTCAGGTGTTGAAGGACCTATATGACATAATACCTCGAAAAACATGGCGAACTTGGACATAATGCGAAGGATAGCAGTAACAAACAACCAAAAAGAGATTATCCAACAGAATGAGGGCAGTATTAGGTGAGCAGGATAGAGAAGAAGATGAGGACTACCAACCAGGAGGGTTTTAAAACATTTTCTATAATAGGCGAGTTTTTATGGAAATTTTTACTTGAAACGTAATTTTAAGTAAACTACATTTTTCAACATAAATGATCCGTTTTCTCAGAAACTACTTGATCTAGCTGCATAAAAATTTTACCATACATTACAGATAAAACTGTGATGATGTGGAATTCCTTTTATTGAGTTTACTATAATAATTTATTAAAAAATAAAATGTCTAATTTCTTTTTTGAGAATTTTAAAGGTTTATAAAAAAATCATTTTTTTTCTATACGACATTTTATCATAAAAACGAATCAGTGTACTCAGAAGGAATACATAAACATCCTGTAAAAATATCACATTTCTACACCTAGTATGTTCTGAAATAACAGGTCATTAATATTGCTGTTTTAACATCAGTGAGATAGGGCTTGACGACTCCCCTTAAGGGGTTAGGTACAGCTTACAGCAATAAAATGTTTTAAAAATATTCAACATTCTTTCCCTCCATTACTGTATCTTGTACAATAATGAAAATTGGTATGTGTAAAACACTATCATTCTGCTATATGAAAAAAAAAATTACGAGTTAAAAAAATTAGTTATATAATTTTTTTTTTTCAAAATTCAAAATGGTGGCAGTTTACTGTGTAGTGATGAAGCGTTTCCCTCATAACTCATAAACTTGTTAACTTTTTCATGTTCTCTCTCTTTTATTTCATTGCTGAAACTCATGTTTACAATAGCATGCTCTTTCAACTACATTCCTTAGTAAATAATACATTTTTTATTTTGTGTTAGAAGAAAATACTGATATATGATCACTTTTTAAAAGAACTTATTTTTTATCAGACAATCTATCAAAGGTAGAGAAGTGATCTTGCATCATATTGTAGATATGACATGCATAAATACACACAAAAAATTTCATCACAGAATATTGCATAGGTTTTGAATTATGTGGGAAAAGCTTCATCACTGCACAGTGAACTGAATTTTGAAAGAAAAAAATGTAAATATATTGATTTTAAATCTTAAGAATATTTTTTTCATATAGCAGAAGGACAGTGTTTTACACAAACTAATTTTTATTACTGTACAAGATACAATAATGGAAGAAAAAAAGTTTAATATTTACAAAATTTTGCTGCTATAAGCTGTACCTATCCCATTACGTCATAAAAATGAACTTTGAGATAAATGAAAATTAAACTTCAGACTCTTATTGCAAATAATTTTCTACACAAATAAAACACATCAAATGCTAGCATTCTCTTGTTTTTTTACACACCCAAGTGTAAAATTTAATTTGTGTATTCACCTGGGGAACAAAACTCCATTTGTACAAAAATAACTTAATCCCCTTTACCTGTAAACCATCGATTTTTTCCTTAACTTACGAGCATGATAACATTACCATTTATGTGTCAATTGTTTTAACTGTTTACCTAGGGTAACTCAGTCTAAATCGGGTCAGAGGTAAAATCGGGTCAATTTCAAAACCCTGTCTCCATATTCAAGCGTAAACCAGTTCAAGCAAGTGCTACCATATACTGGTCAGGAAGAAAACTTCCTGTACACGTTGAGTGCCATTGATGCCAGCTGGTGTATGTATTCTTTGTGTTGACAATAAAAGAATAGAAAGAATATAAAGGTGAGTTAAGAGTATTTTATACATTTTAAATAATGCTCTACGGTTCCTTTATTATTTTACAACAACTATTGCAGAGAATTTGTGCGATTAACTTTCGATATTAAGTTTAAGCTTTTTAGAAGAGATTATGGCTATTAACGCCTTCGTCGAAGCAGTATTCAGTACTACCAACCTCTAGCGCAAAAAAGTTCTAAATTTGGGTTAAATAGGGTCAGTAATATCGGACAAATAGGGTCAACATGTTTCAAATCAGTCCACTCAAATTAAGTATTCATTTTCAATTCTTTGTGACAGATGGTTAAATGTAAGAGGAAAACGTCAAATTCGTGGACTGAGAACGACATGCAGAAGGCTGTTAAAGCATTTCGCGAGGGAAGAAGCCAACGTCATGCTGCTGAGTTGTTAGGAGTTCCTCAATCATGTCTGCAACGACGTCTTCAAAGTGGCCAGGACAACCACTTGAAAAGTAAAGGCAGTCAAACTACGTTTACTCCAGAAAAATAAAATGAACTTGTGTCTAGAATTTTGAAACTGTACGCATGTACGCATGTGGTTTTGGACTACAGTGCAACACAGTTCGTTGGTGCAGAAAAGAAACCAGTGCTGTTTGTGGAAGGTATAAAGCGTTAAATTAAATCAATTCAATATTGATTTTAACGTTCCGTGCAGGTATATAGAGGGAAAAATTGTGACCCGATTTGCCTTAAACACTGACCCCATTTATCCTTATACAGAAGGGTAAAAAGGATCACTGCAGTGAAATATTTCAGTTCATATACAGACAGTTAGTTTAGAGTAAAAAAGAAACATTTTTGGGGAAGTAGTACTTACATGTGGCTGTAACTAATGATATGTTATAAGTGTAATATATTATAAATTAACAATAGAATTAAGGATATGTTACTTTTTGACCCCATTTACTCTTGGTTGCCCTATGTTAAATTGTGGGTATAATGGTTATTGTCCTAAGTAGAGACACAGACTCGTGTCGACATCATACTATTAAAGTACAATAATAAATTAATAAATCTATGTGGTGTCACTTTAGAAGGCTAAAAATAATATGTAAATTCAAATAGCGGTATAAAACCCAGAGACAACACGAGAATAAAATGAAGAAGGTTACTCGCAATATTACGATACAACATTTTGTACCTGTACACACGCCCACGACTACTTGTCCCATTTTGGCATCTGATTGAGCCGCAATTTCCTGAGTAACCGGTCAAGACGATATTGCCAGACCCATATCCGGGGCGAAGAACACGTCAAACATGATACTACATTTCTTACACAGGGGAGGAAGCTCTGCATCATTTTTCATTACGTGTTTTTTTACATGAAGCTCCTAAAACTGTCAAGCACACATTAATAACGCGGTAATTTGAGATTATTACCTACTGTTCCACAACTAAAGTCTTATTTTTCCAGCCATAGTTATAGAAGATTACGGTAAGAGAAAGCGCCATTAGTTCCAACCTGAATGACTCTTCAGCAGTATCATCACAGTTTAGTATATACAGTTGCGAAGCTCAATACTTAATAAATATGCATACATAGATAGTTGCTGACCACCAGGGTCGCTACTATCGCCTCAGCACAGACCCTTTCCCGAAGAGACGATAATGTATGTTCGGGTTTTCTATTCCAGTGTATGGAAATATTATATTAGGCCTATAACTTTATTGCGTTTCATTGCTAAGTTTTGATTTATTTAGTGTAATGAGCGTATTCCGAATCTCACCGGTGAGCAATCCGATGGCATCACGGTGTTCCCAATTCCACCGATGACGTCATTGATGCTCCACCGGTGTCGCACCGGTGCCATCAACTTGCAGAGGTGGTGGCAGTCTCCATCAGTGAATCTGATTGGTTCTTGTATAGGGCGGGAATTAGCAGACGAATGACATCGTGCACTGTTGTGTCATGGCGGTGTGTTCTGCTTTAGTGCTGCTGCATTGTTTGTAATGAGCGCAACGTAAAAACAATATGTTAATGGCTTTTGAGCGAACATGTCAACGGACCAGTTATTACTACTGGTTCAAGAAATAAGTTGTTTGTATCTCTTTTCTTTGAACGAGATGGCAGTACGAAAATTTCGCAAAATTTTGCTAGCTTAGCACAGACAACCACTTACACGGTCGCCATGACAGCATCGATTCTTCCAGCAGTTTTGTTCCTTATTTTCGTTGCAACGTGACGTCATTGATCCCACTGGACCGGTGAGATTCGGAATACGCTGAATGTGTCCATAAGTTCCGTTTACTTCTTATTGCATAATCTGTTGCAGAAATAATTACAAAACTGTGTTATTTTAATGTGAAGATAATTTTACATGTTAACATAATCTATTCGCATCAACATTTAAGTTTAGAATGGAAGCTATTTTGAGGTTTAATAAAAAATAATTTATATTGTGATTTTAATTCAGCACATCTACGTTCCTTAAGTAGATAGAAAATTTACTATAACACTCCTATGAAATTAGTGTACGTACGATTGTGTTACTTCCTCTTAGGAAATGGATAAATACAATAATTCAGTACGTAATTGACTGTAGTACCCATTTATGCCCATAACTTTTTCTTGTTGAATATTTTCATTATTTTCACACCGCCACATGGAACTGAAATGGAAGTTAATTATTGTGCTGCAGGCTCCTTTGATTCTTCTAGTATACATACAAATTAAATAAAAGTTAATTTTGTAATTTATTCCTTTACATTTTTGCAGAAAAATAGTTAATGCAGAATGTTGCGAAAACGCAACACTAGGCAGATATGGATTAAAATACAGACAAACTGAATGTGCGGAATATCACACATAACATTATGTTTAATTATAATCTATAATTGCGAATATTGGAATATAAGTTAAATATAGTAAACATAGCCTATAATTTCCATATGGCACAACATACATATATTGGCAGGGCATTGGAGACCATTAAAATTAGACAGAAAGGGGCAACTCGTACAGTAAACATAATCTATAAGTTCAACATATCTAAATATCCGTGCGGTGCAACTGAAAATGAATGTACAAGAATTTCGCGATATTTAATCGAAATAAAGGCAGGTATTACACATACAAACAACGTAATTTTCACACAAAAAATAATATTACACCTTAGTTCGCAAGTGAATTATGTCTGAAGTGTATCATAATTATTGTTCTAAAGTTTATTAATGCAATTACACTACATTTTAGAGAAATATTTGATAATCTTTATGCATTCCAACTAATTTATATGGTTGAAACGCCGCCCTTCGTGATCGGGTCAAGCGAGTCACATAGTCTGCCTTACGGCCTGTATTAGATTACGATGGCAGTGACACAGTCTATGGTTCCTATTACTCACAGCGCTCCAAGCGGCTAGCAACTATCGCGAGAAATGCAAAAAATCATCCCAAGCTTCGTAACTGTATACACTAAACTTGAGTTTTGTTTTTAAGTGAAGGCTTGGGTTCATACTAGTGTTGCCAACCTTACTGGTAAAATCCCGCTGTTTTTATGGAAATTTTCTGTTTCATACAAAAAAAAGAACTCCCTCTATTAAAAATAAGAAATTTTCGCGCGTTTACACAGATTTTGATATTTCTGCCCTGCCTCAAAATCGCCCAATTTTCCTACCTTCCACAAAAATTCGTCAACCCTAACGACTTAAGTTGTTTTCTTTAATCGCCATTGAATTTAATTGCTAACATTTTCATATTAAGTTTGTTTTTCTGAATTCCGTTTCTTTTTTTTAAGTTTGTAGTTCCATTGACATAATGTTACATGCTTTACACTGGGTATATTCATTTCAGTCTGCACTTATCCTCTCTTTGAATTCAACACACTGTGGCCACTAACTACTAAATTTCTTGTTATAACACTTCTTTTGTGATGGAGATAATTTACGAACGTATTTTAATGTATATATAAACTGATTTAAAAGCCCGCATCACCGTATGTAGGTCTATTTACATTTCGTTTGATCCATGGCAAATTTCTGAAAAATTCCTCCTTTACCACCAAAATGGATATTTTGCCCGCAAAATCTCTTGTTCAGAGGATTCATCCTTCTCGTTGGCAACACTGCTTCATACTAATTCCATGTTGTGTGATACCCAACATATCAATGTCTCTCAAGCTGAAAGACCTCTCAAACGAATTTCAGTTGAAATTCGAAATGCGATAGGAAGTGAGAAAGCATGTAAATTATATTCACTCACACACGCAGGAAAACTTAACACACAATAAACAAAGCTCGGAACTTGGAGACTTGTGTCTTTGAACGTGGCTAAGCGACCGGACTTCAATGTCAACAAACTCCCGCTTCCAGCACAGAGTACTGTCAGGTCTGCTATAAAAGTGGTTCCTGGCCGGAACAACATAATGATAATATTATGTTAGGTTGAAACACGTAATTTTATAGCACATATATAAATAAACATGCTAAATACATCAAATTTACAGTTCTGCTCTGTACATTTAATTACAGTGTATGACTACATGCATTCGAAGATTTTCGAACCCATAAATTCGTCTGTTAGTTAAACATGATTTGAAACGAAGGAAACTTATTTCCACGTCACATGAAGTGACGGGAGCAAACTTAATTTTTTTTTATTTTATTTATTTTAACTAGCTACCTAGTGAGTACAAATTGCATTTATAAAATAAAAATGTTTCTAGCCACTACCGTAAGAGCCAGGCTCGTGTACGGCGTGGTCTTAGTCAATAATATAACATAAAATTTACAAGGACAGTTTACTAAATACAGTAAGTAACTTAATTCAAACCAATAAATACAACACAAGAGCAAGAATAAAGAAGAAAGAGAAAACGAGAGAAAAATACTCATTTAATATAAATTGACAATCCGACAGAAGCCAGTGATATTCAATAAAACATGAATATAGTCGATAGAAATAAAAGGTAAAAAAAAAGTACATTTGTTACTATTGTAGATCATGGATAATTTTACAAATTTCTTTTTTAAAAGTTTCAATTTTAAAAAATTTCAAACTTAGAAAAATAGTTTTAAATTTTATTATAAAGTCTTGGGCCTAAATAAAATACTGAATATTTTCACTGTCACTGTTTCCTGTTCGATTTTCAGCAGATCTCGTATGTGAGAAAGGTAAGTATATCCTAAATTTTTCTCGCAAATAGTTTTCAATTAGTGTATCACTACTAGGGAAGGTCCCTCTACGACTTGATCCAAGGCTATGGACAAATTTTCCATCAATTTAAAGGACTGCAATGTCTTTCAATGAATGCCCGTTTCCAGCTCTAGTTTATGTGTGGCACAACTGACAAAACATAAACTTTGCATTAGAAGAAAATAATGTATCTCCTTAGAATTCCTCCACGAAATTCTGTACCTGAAATTTAAGAAATGTATTTTCAAACTTCCATAACACCCATTCGAATAACACGTATTTTCTCATTCCTCAGACAGACCGTGTACCTGTAATTCTCTGAATGTCATTGGCTTCGACATAACAGTTTCTTCGTTCGTCTTCCTGTCATTCGATGTGACCACTTTCTTAGTACACACGACTGTCCCTGAGCTCTCGCAGCTTGAGCTTTGTGTACGTTGTACCTGTAACCTTACTCATGCGCACGACACGCAAGTCCCCAAGTTCCGAGCTTTGACAATAAATAAGATACTGCAGTATATCCAATACGAAGTACACAAACACAATTCGTGAAATACGCTTAGACACACAATGTAGAGAAGCACATAATGCAGTGGATAGAAGCACAAAATATTATGCAGTACATACAAGCATACAATACGTGCAATTCGTATGGTCTATAATGTAATACTGTACCGGTACCAAAATGCATACAATACAATACATATTGTACATGTATAAAACACCTGCAATACAGGTTTGCTAGCGCATTCATGGAGCTTATTAAAATGAATCAGAATTCCGGAACTGACTGTTCAAATACAGACTAGATCTAGAAGCTAACAATTGTTAACAGACATCATTATTATTATTATTATTATTATTATTATTATTATTATTATTATTATTACTTTGAGAACGATTATTCATGGGCTTACTGTGAGACTAACATAACTGCAATCGACGTTTTATTCATTAGTTATGATGTCATGAATCATAACAAAATTGTTAACAGGCAATACCCTTATTTCACATGAACTACTATACCATGTTTTTTAATTGCAAATTGTATTATATATAAGACTGTTCAGAACTGAGTTATGAATTTTTGTGACCGGTAGAAGAACGAATTGCTATCAATTGGTGTAAAAATCTAAACATATCAATTTTTTTAGTTACCATACGTAACTTTCCAGTAAGCCTTCGTATAATAAGTATTTTAAATTCTTTTAAGAAATGTGACAACGTAAAACCTAAAAATATCAATTACTGTAGTTACTGAACGTAATTTTCCACCAAGCTCTCGTATTGTACATACAAAATCTTGTATTTTAAGTTATTTTAAGAATTGTGTCAACGTAAAACCTAAAAATATGTAGTTACCGCTAGTTGCCATTAAGCTCTCGTATTGTAAATACAAAATCTTGTATTTTAAGTTCTTTTAAGAAATGTGACAACGTAAAACATAAAAACATCAATTATTGCAGTTACCGCACATAATTTGCCATTAAGCTCTCGTATTGTAAATACAAAATCTTGTATTTTAAGTTCTTTTAAGAAATGTGACAACGTAAAACATAAAAACATCAATTATTGCAGTTACCGCACGTAATTTGCCATTAAGCTCTCGTATTGTAAATACAAAATCTTGTATTTTAAGTTCTTTCAAGAAATGTGACAACGTAAAACATAAAAACATCAATTATTGCAGTTACCGCACATAATTTGCCATTAAGCTCTCGTATTGTAAATACAAAATCTTGTATTTTAAGTTCTTTTAAGAAATGTGACAACGTAAAACATAAAAACATCAATTATTGCAGTTACCGCACATAATTTGCCATTAAGCTCTCGTATTGTAAATACAAAATCTTGGATTTTAAGTTCTTTTAAGAAATTTGACAACGTAAAACATAATATGAATTATTGTAGTTACCGTACGTAATTTTCCACTTAACCCTCGTATTGTAAATACAAAATCTTGTATAAGTTCTTCTACTACATAAAACCTAAAGATACCAATTATTGTAGTTACCGTACGTAATTTTCCATTAAGTCCTCGTATTATTATATTTTAAGTTATTTTAAGAATTGTGACAACGTAAAACCCAAAAATATCAATTATTGTAGTTACCGTACGTAATTTGCCACTAAGCCCACGTATTATAAATACAAAATATTGTATTTTAAGTTCTTTTAAGAAATGTGTCAACGTAAAACCTATAAATACAAATTATTGTAGTTACAGTATGTAATTTTCCATTAAGTCCTCGTATTATTACATTTTAAGTTATTTTAAGAAATGTGATAACGTAAAACCCAAAAACATCAATTAATTGTAGTTACCGTACTAAGCCCACGCATTATAAATACAAAATATTGTATTTTAAGTTCTTTTAAGAAATGTGACAACATAAAACCTAAAAATATCAATTATTGAAGTTACAGTACGTAATTTGCCACTAAGCCATCGTATTATAAATAGAAAATCTTGTATTTTAAGCTCTTTTAAGAAATGTGACAACGTAAAACCTAAGAATATCAAGTATTGTAATTACCGCACGTAATTTTCCACTAAGCCCATGTGTTATAAATACAAAATCTTGTATAAGTTCATTTAAGAAATGTGACAACGTAAAACCTAAAAATACCAATTATTGTAGTTACCGTACATAATTTTCTATTAAGTCCTCGTATTATTATATTTTAAGTTATTTTAAGAAATGTGATAACGTAAAACCTAAAAACATCAATTAATTGTAGTTACCGTACTAAGCCCACGCATTATAAATACAAAATCTTGTATTTTAAGTTCTTTTAAGAAATGTGACAACATAAAACCTAAAAATATCAATTATTGAAGTTACAGTACGTAATTTGCCACTAAGCCATCGTATTATAAATAGAAAATCTTGTATTTTAAGCTCTTTTAAGAAATGTGACAACGTAAAACCTAAGAATATCAAGTATTGTAATTACCGCACGTAATTTTCCACTAAGCCCACGTGTTATAAATACAAAATCTTGTATAAGTTCTTTTAAGAAATGTGACAACGTAAAACCTAAAAATACCAATTATTGTAGTTACCGTACATAATTTTCTATTAAGTCCTCGTATTATTATATTTTAAGTTATTTTAAGAAATGTGATAACGTAAAACCTAAAAACATCAATTAATTGTAGTTACCGTACTAAGCCCACGCATTATAAATACAAAATCTTGTATTTTAAGTTCTTTTAAGAAATGTGACAACATAAAACCTAAAAATATCAATTATTGAAGTTACAGTACGTAATTTGCCACTAAGCCATCGTATTATAAATAGAAAATCTTGTATTTTAAGCTCTTTTAAGAAATGTGACAACGTAAAACCTAAGAATATCAAGTATTGTAATTACCGCACGTAATTTTCCACTAAGCCCACGTGTTATAAATACAAAATCTTGTATAAGTTCTTTTAAGAAATGTGACAACGTAAAACCTAAAAATACCAATTATTGTAGTTACCGTACATAATTTTCTATTAAGTCCTCGTATTATTATATTTTAAGTTATTTTAAGAAATGTGATAACGTAAAACCCAAAATTATCGATTATTGTAGTTACCGTACGTAATTTGCCACTAAGCCCTCGAATTGTAAATACAAAATCTTGTACTGTAAGTTCTTTTAAGAAAAATGTGACAACGTAACTAATGAAAATAGGTTGTTACAAATTTTGGTGAAACTAGCGCTGAGTTACTATTTTATATATTAGGTCTATAGATACAGTATATATTCGAACTCAGACACTTCATCTAATTGTAATGAAGCTCGATTTCGTGATCTTACCTCATTATTTTGCCACTGCCAGTTTCTCTAAAGAAATCGTCCTTCCGTTTCAATTAACAACACTAGAAATGAATGAATAATAATTTAAATATTAGAAGTTCCACGCATACGTCCTTACCGCACCAAATAGAACACAGTACTAAAGAGGAAATAAAGAAACGGCGTCGATATACTGAAGATGTTCCTTCCGATGTCTATAGTCGAAGAGAGAGCAATAAATTTATAAATTACAGGGCCTCAATAAACGATCAATACGGATGTATCAACCATTCCAACTCATTTCTTAGCTTGTATCACTTTCTTAAGTTCGTGCAATGTCTGTCTGTAGGGGATCGCTATAGGATACTAAAAGCTGACCAATCAGAGAGTTTGAAAACCGGATTCTCAACCAGCTGTACCTTATGTGCTTTCCAAACTCTTCGGTGTACCCTTAGAACAGTGTGATACTTAAAGTTTACTATTTACGCGTACAAGTATGAATTACTGTACGTCGAACTTATTATTTTAAAATGAATAAAATTAACAGGGAATAATGCTGTGAGATTTTATTTGTCCTTGTGGTTTTACAGAGATCCAGTCAATTACAAGTTTCTCCATAAAATTTACTGGGGTTAGTACAACATATTCTAAGGTACTTGCTCTGGACAGTGCGGTACACTGTAGGTGGATTACACCATAATTCTTTGGCGTGTCCCTCATTTTAATAATATCATCCCACTATTAAACAATTTTCGGCATAGAATCTACGTAGTCACTTATAACTAGAGTCCGCGTTTGTTTATCTAGAGAAGGGGTCCAAGCAATTCGCAACAGCACAAGTGTAGGCATTTATGGAGCAGTATATAGCCCTACTTACGTATACAGTTCAGGTCTACTGTTCAGTGAACAAGCGAAAATAAAATAAAACAAAGCTAGGCGCTTGAAAATAGTGCTCTATTACAAGAAGAGCAATTTGCGGAAATGATTCTGACTTCGAAATCAAAAGATAAACGTAATCGAAACAGAGCGGACTTCATCAGCAATTAATAATAATAATAATAATAATAATAATAATAATAATAATAATAATAATAATAATGTGTGTGTCTAATGCATACCCACTTCACTTTGCGTGACTCGGGTTATAATAATAATAATAATAATAATAATAATAATAATAATAATAATAATGTGTGTGTCTAATGCATACCCACTTCACTTAGCGTGACTCGGGTTATAATAATAATAATAATAATAATAATAATAATAATAATAATAATAATAATAATAATAATAATAATGTGTGTGTCTAATGCATACCCACTTCACTTTGCGTGACTCGGGTTATAATAATAATAATAATAATAATAATAATAATAATAATAATGTGTGTGTCTAATGCATACCCACTTCACTTAGCGTGACTCGGGTTATAATAATAATAATAATAATAATAATAATAATAATAATAATAATAATAATAATGTGTGTGTCTAATGCATACCCACTTCACTTAGCGTGACTCGGGTTATAATAATAATAATAATAATAATAATAATAATAATAATAATAATAATAATAATAATAATAATGTGTGTGTCTAATGCATACCCACTTCACTTAGCGTGACTCGGGTTATAATAATAATAATAATAATAATAATAATAATAATAATAATAATAATAATGTCTGTGTCTAATGCATACCCACTTCACTTAGCGTGACTCGGGTTATAATAATAATAATAATAATAATAATAATAATAATAATAATAATAATAATAATAATAATAATGTGTGTGTCTAATGCATACCCACTTCACTTAGCGTGACTCGGGTTATAATAATAATAATAATAATAATAATAATAATAATAATAATAATAATGTGTGTCTAATGCATACCCACTTCACTTAGCGTGACTCGGGTTATAATAATAATAATAATAATAATAATAATAATAATAATAATAATAATAATAAATTTTAGCTGGCAGAATTAAGGCCATAAGGCCTCATCTTCCACAAAACCAGCAAAAACTATACATACTGTACATACACGTATGAATGAACGTACAAGCTACAAAGATTATAACAAATTGAGTTAAATAAAAGTTACGTGTATACAAGGGTTATATATGAATTAAACAATGAAATGCTATGAACTATTAGTTAAACAATGAGATACAAACTGTGTAGCTAAATTAAAGTAATACTGTATACATAGAATGTTAATATTTCAAATAATGTTAGATAATAGGAATAAATAATTTATAATGAAAACAATTTATTGTGAAAGTACAGCGCTATCAGGATCCATGTCTAAAGACGAAATTAACGGTCACTGACTACATGGTAAAGTCAGTACAATTAGAACGAATTGCTAAGAAGGTTATCCTTTAAGCTAGTATTTTAAAAGTAATTATTGTCTTGCAGCCCCTAATACTTTGTGGCTGACAAGGAATAACCATGTGGTGACAGAAGAAAAATTTGATCATGAAAGATTAACAATTTTAAAATATGATATTTATCGGGCGTCTGTTCATCTGACAATTATCCCAACTGACTGTGTTCTCCTCTATCAAGAGGAAAGAACATTACAGGCAAGGCAACTGAAGTGAAAAAGCCCAACATATATATCTCTCTCCTTCTCTTTGTTCTTATACGTTATAGTGCTAAAGAATACAGTAGGTAATGTGTCAGCAATATCTGATGAAGTACAAGTGGCTAGATGTAACAATCCTTCAGAATGAAAATGGTTAACAACAGCGGTTTCTTATAGTTGTAAAGTCTATTCATTTGTTTTATGATCTAACAACAATTATATGCAGTTGTCCTAAAAAGAATTCTTCTCTGAAGCATACTGTATATTAATCCTGTTAAATCTCTCTCTTTTTTTTTTCGAACTGTCCAATTTTCGCTACTGTACAGCAAAGTTGGAACTGGTAGAAAAAAAGTTTTGTTTTGGGCAGTAAAAAAAAATTAACAATACATAACTGTGACCTAACTATTTACTCATTTAAAAATAATTCGTAGCATCGAAATCAATTAAATATTAATAATTATTACTGGTAATCATTTTAATTAATTAATTTATATATTTACTTATTTATTTATTGGATTCTTAAGATCTTAAAATGTATACAATCATAAACATAGTACAAAATGACCTCCATTCACTATTAACCAAATGTATGGCTACACACCTTCAAATCTGTGTAATACTTTCTGAAACGTCGTTCCCATATGTGTTGAATATGATAATCAATCCTTCATTTGAACTACTGTAGGTACTCTAACATGTTTCGGTAGACTCTCGCCTTCAAATGACCTGATAAAAAATGTAAATGAGTTCAGATCAGGAGATCTTGGGGGCCGTTCAATTTTTTCTCTTCCGCCAATCCACCGTTCAGGAAACTCTCTTCCAGAATGTGCAGGGACACTATTTTTCACAGAAGTGTAATATTTTTATTTGATCCAAATGACTTATATCCAGCATTTTTCAATACAACTAAAAATTAAATAGTTGTAAGCATTTCAAATTCAAATTCAAATTCAGATTTATTTACAATTTACATTTGAATTTACATTTGGATAGATACCCGAAATGAGCATATGCTCGTGCTCGGGTACAGTCCAGTAGTCTACATAAATTTTACAGGGTTCAAATAATAATGCTGATGATATAAAATAATAGTAACAATAATAATAATAACAATAACAATAATAATAATAATAATAATAATAATAATAATAATAATAATAATAATAGAATAGTCGTGACAGATGATACAAAGATTGTAATACAAAATAATTCATTAATAATAATAATAATAATAATAATAATAATAATAATAGAATAATCGTGACAGAAATGATACAAAGATTGTAATACAAAATAATTCATTAATAATAACAATAATAATAGTGATAATAATAATAATAATAATAGTGATAAAACAAAAATATTTACAATAATAAAATAAATACTAAGACGGATAAAATAAAATATAAAACCACTAGCGAGAGTTAACGCAACTTAAATAAGCATATAGCCTAATAACTGCAAAAAATGCCAAACTCGAAAATCAACAGAAAAGTTCATTGTATCGCAGACGACAGCAACCGCCGTATTGACATTGTGTTGTGCATTATTGGTAGTAGGGGGGAGCTGAATGTCTACGTTATTGCCGTTCTCTTCGAATCTTCTCGTACAATCATGGGAAGTTAATGCTGTAAAAACAAAATGTCTACGAGTCAAACTGTTCATTATTACCAGGATAAATACAAATAATACTGAAATATATTAATCGAGTTTCAGTTATAGATCTCTCATTTTGTGCAAGAGGTATCATATCAAAATATTTTATGAATGGCGGGGAAAATACAAGTACAATCAAGTGTATCTGTGGCGATGCTAAGGAATCATTTATTGGAGATATACACTGTTATTAATTAAGAAAATGATATTTATATTTATTACAATGTTTTATCTTATAGGTTACATGCATCAGATAAATACAATAAAAATTAGTACCATATAATGCTAGTAACACTTAAAAAAATTATAATAAAATTTATCAAATATCATACATGTTCCATACTTTTTATATACTTTGTATACCAAGATATATTGGGACAAATTTTATTAAACAAATGATTAGTAAGTTTATATAAATCAAATCAAATGTTGTGTTAACAAACTATTCTGCTCGAATAAACGATCTGAAAATGTATCTACGTACATATTTTA
>NC_091128.1:143321243-143423743 GCF_040183065.1 Periplaneta americana
TACCGAACAGTCGCTTTACAGTTGAGGAAGACCTCGCAAGTCAACAAAACAATCAGCCCAAGCGGGACTCGAACTCATGGCCGAACATAGCATGGACAGGTGATGCATCAGTCGTTTACTTCTCAGTCGAGATGTGGACGCCACAGCTTAAAGTGCAGTGCGTGCTGATTTCCATCGACATAGCGAATAATCTCATCACCAAAATCAGCATTTTGTGGTACGTAATAATTTTGTTTAAAATGTTGGAGTTGGAGTTTGTAATAACGTAAACGGAAATGCTTGTGAAGAATGTCGTGAACCGCTGAATGAGGAACTTACAATAATTTCAAACTAGTCTGTCTAATTCAGCGAATTACTGACGCAGCTGAATCACAGTTTCTTCGGTCACGCGCTTTTAGGATGTTTCCCTGTTTTTTGAAATCAAGCTTCCAGACACTCGTAGATTTCTATCCCACTCGTAAATGGATTAGCAAGTGGGAGGATTCACATTCAATTCCTTTCGTTCACGCCACTGAACACGTGTAACTGATTAAATCCTGCACACCAGAGCACGCACTGCACTTTACGCTATGGCGTCCACATCTCGACTGACAAGGAAAGAACTGATGCATATATAATCCGTCCTCATTCCGTTTCTGTGCTTGCACGGCAGGTTATGCAACAATCACCTTGTAAGTGAGACAGAATAAATCTCGAAGACATTTTCTATCGTTTGCGCTTTACGTTACAAAATTATAATGTACAATTCTCGCATTATACTCTGATATTTATGTTTACCTCTAGCCTGAACACTATGTATACTAGGCTTACAGTTTTTCTTATATATTTTTGCATATTCCACTCTCTTCTATATTCGCTTTCAAAATCTATAAATGTGTGAATAAAGCTTGCCCTTAGACAGTGGAGATGTTGATAACTGATTGACTGTTTCTAGTATCGTGAAAAGATCAGTTAAAATGAAAAATAATAAGTTCCACTATATCTTCTATGATCTTTAATAAAAACCTGTGTTCATTTTAGTGAAGTCACTTAAAGTAGATAAAATTTATATGTGATGCTATCTGTAAATAACAGTATCGAATGCTTATGCTAGTTGAGAAGAGGAAAGTATAATTGCTAGGAGAAAATGAGTAACCAGTGTAGGCCATAATAAGTTATTAAAAAATGTTGTGAAGCCGTACATCGTTTCCAGAGGCGATCATACATTTAAAACAGCTGTATTTCTATAGTAAACAGCAGTAACATTTTAAAAGAGGTATTTAAGAGTTTATTTACGAATGCTTTATTTTGTTTTTTCTAGGGCAAAGCTTATATTTCCTCAAACACAAAATGTCTTTCTAGAGAACTAAAGACGCAGGTGGCTGACTGAGGTAGATCAAAATATAATTTCCATCTTGTACTGCCGCTTTGAGATGGAAGTGAATGTCGGAATGCTGGGATTTAACTTTCTATCTCAATTCAGTGCGGGTCTTCGTAATGGGTAATGATATTAGAGACAAACCACTGCCAATTGACGAAACTCGCCCGTTCTGCGGAATTGAATGTCTTGTGCTGAGGAAAGGGCAAAGATTCACTTACAAGAATAAATCCACTAATAATAATTGAAGGATTTTAACTTGATTAAACTTCAAAGTTATGCGATAGTTAAGAGAATTGAATTTACTTGTCCGTAATTACGGAAATATATTAATATCAATCTGTAGCGTCTCGGCTTTGTTTTGACTGAGAACGTGTTATTAGTTATTTAAGTTTTACACCTGATCTCATATAATAGATTGACCAATCTAATGGTCTTTCAAGACTACAACTTTTATCAAGATATGAATGACGGGGAGAGCAATGGTGGATTGATATTTGGTGATGGAGTGGAGTGGACTTTTTCCATTGCTACTGTAAAATATAAAATAAAATTAATCACACACACAGCTGTAGGTAACGATCCCAACGAGTAGGCTTCCTTCTCACCTGATGACGAAGACAGAACTAATCTTCGAAACGTCTGAAATCATATTTTATATTTTATCACTTACTTACTTACTTACTTACTTACTGGCTTTTAAGGAACTCGGAGGTTCATTGCCGCCCTCACATAAGCCCGCCATTGGTCCCTATCCTGAGTAAGATTAATCCATTCTCTATCATCATATCCCATCTCCCTCAAATCCATTTTAATATTATCCTCCCATCTACGTCTCGGCCTCCCTAAAGGTCTTTTTCCCTCCGGCCTCCCAACTAACACTCTATAGGCTATGTATTTCTGGATTCGCCCATACGTTCTACATGCCCTGCCCATCTCAAACGTCTGGATTTAATGTTCCTAATTATGTCAGCTGAAGAATACAATGCGTGTAGTTCTGTGTTGTGTAACTTTCTCCATTCTCCTGTAACTTCATCCCTCTTAGCCCCAAATATTTTCCTAAGCACCTTATTCTCAAACACCCTAACCTATGTTCCTCTCTCAAAGTGAGAGTCCAAGTTTCACAACCATAAAGAACAATCGGTAATATAACTGTTTTATAAATTCTAACTTTCAGAATTTTGACAGCAGACTGGATGATAAAAGCTTCTCAACCGAATAATAACAGGCATTTCTCATATTTATTCTGCGTTTAATTTCCTCCCGAGTATCATTTATATTTGTTACTGTTGCTCCAAGATATTTGAACTTCTCCACCTCTTCAAAAGATAAATTTCCAATTTTTATATTTCCATTTCGTACAATATTCTGGTCACGAGACATAATCATATACCAACTTTGTCTTTTCGGGATTTACTTCCAAACCGATCGCTTTACTTGCTTCAAGTAAAATTTCCGTGTTTTCCCTAATCGTTTGTGTATTTTCTCCTAACATATTCACGTCATCCGCATAGACAAGAAGCTGATGTAACCCGTTCAACTCCAAACCCTGTTATCCTTGACTTTCCTAATGGCATACTCTAGAGCAAAGTTAAAAAGTAAAGGTGATAGTGCATCTCCTTGCTTTAGACCACAGTGAATTGGAAACGCATCTGACAGAAACTGACCTATACGAACGTTGCTGTACGTTTCACTGAGACACATTTTAATTAATCGAACTGTGCCAGAGAATCAATGGAAAAGGTCCACTTCACTCAAATACCAAATTTTTATCAATTTCACTTTGCTGCCATCTAGCGACTAGAGTTATTCAAAAGTCCGGCGACATAAACTCCGTTACTAGTGCCGATAGCGAAAAATGGAAAGAGAGAAAATTTGTTGGAAATACCTAGGTGGTTTTCAATATAATGTGCTTGAATTTTTAACGTAGAATATACCGGTGAGGTTGGACACTAGTACGACACACACACGTTAGTCCCAATGCTGCCAAATTAGTGGCTTTCCGTGATTTATATTGGATTTTAGATACGTATTACTTAAGGGGTTAAGTACAGCTTACAGAATTAAAATTTTGGAAATATTCAACATTTTTTTCCTCCATTATTGTAGGTAATAGAGATTTCTGTAGATAATAAATTTTAAATTTTCACTTTAAACGATAAATAGATTTCATTTTTTTTTCTTTGAACTATAACTAACATTCTAAAAACGAACACCAAGAAGAATCAATAGATTTCGTCGTGTATAACAGTGATGTTGAAAATATACGTAATGAATTTTAAAACTGCTCCATATACTGTGGGAACAGAATTCTGCATTTATGAATTTATGAAAAAATAAATAAAATTATGATGTTACATGAAGTTGTTTATACTTATCTCGAATGATCATCATGCTCTCGGATGTGAACTTACCTGAAATGAAAGAAAACATAAATTAAAAACTGAAACACAATTTTAAAGTCTGCATGAAATGTTATGTCAATTAACTTATAATTTGCAATAACGGCACAATTTTTCGTTGTTTTCCCTCAACCCATTAAGAGCAAACGTGGTGAGCAACTTTCCGTGCAGGACCCCAGTCTCGTTTCACCATCATTATCACCTTCATGTATTCTACTTTCATATTCATGTCATCCTACACTCCTACCATAAGAACAAAAATAATCCGATGTAATGGGTGTCCCAATCTCAAAACAGGATTCTTCATCATAATCGCAAAAAAAAGTAGGAAGAGGCGCAAATGGCTACATGTCAATATGCGCGGCTCTAGAGATAAATATTAGCGGGAAATGATCTACGAAACTGAACAAGCCCAGTAGGTCTTCCGCAGAAAAACAACTTTTTGGAAGAAAAAAAAACGCGTCATATTCCTATGACGTATTAAGCGATCTGATCTGTTCCACGACACTAAAAACCGCGAAGATTCCTTAAGATTTGAAGGCATATTACACATAAAATATGCACATATAATTGAATGTGCAATTTATAAAAGGGATGTCTCTCAAAAGTAAAAATGTTCAGGAATTAATATATATATATATATATATATATATATATATATATATATATATATATATATATATATATATAATTTTGAACCGTTGTACCCAGACCAACAAAGCTTTACATTTAGCATTTTAGAGTAGAAAACGATATAATATGAAAGAAAAGAATATATTTAAGATATTAGTTATCACTTGATTTTTTGGGTTTTTTTTTATTTTGGAGATGGCGCCCTTTTCGAAATACATGGACAATGTTTTTATAAACAAGCAAGAATTTGAAAATAAAAATGGTAAAACAATAATACAAGTTATAACATATGTATTCATTGACAAATATTAGATGATAATAATAATAATAATAATAATAAAAATAATAATAACAATAATAATAACAATAATAATAACAATAATAATTCTTTATTTATATTGGCAGAGTTAAGGCCATAGGGCCTTCTCTTACACTCTACCAGGTCACATAGTATACAAGCAGTTAAAATTTAACAAAAAGTTAAAGAACAGAATACTAACATATTACAAAAAAAAATAATAATGATAATAATAGCATAATAAAATCGACACTAAACAACATGAAAATAATACATTAATAGAAAACAGAAAGTAAAATTCATTGGAATATAGTAAAAGCAACTCATTTAGTACAAATGGTTAATATGGAAAACATAAGGTAGAATATAACAAAATGGAATGTAATAAAATAATAATAAAAAAGAAAAGAAATACGAATATTAAATAAAATTAACAATAAAAAGGCTATGGTAATAAATTCATCTGCCGAAAAAGGGAACAAAAGGGGGAAATGAAGGAAAGAAATATATAGCCTATATTTTTACAAAACTATCGCAGAGAAAAGGGCTTATAACTGAAAGGAATCTGAATTGAAAAAATGCAATGAGTATTTCAAGAAAAATAATATAAATAAAATCAATCAGAAGTCTTATTCTGACATACCATCGGCCGCCGTAGATGGCCACTGCAATACCTGGTGAAACTCTTTGAATTCTGAAGGTATGTACTTTCCCACTTTTACAATAATCTGCTACTTTTAGTTGGTTGTTCGGTACTTTGCCCTTGTAAGATTGATAATCTGTATTGTTAGGTAGTGGAGCGCAGCAATCTTTTACTTTTGAAAGACTGAACATTTCTGCAGAAATATTATTATAAATGTCATATTTTGCAATCATTTCACCTGGTTTTTCAGGGGTAGATACAAATTCATAGAACGAGGATAACTGAAATGTTACTTTCTGGTCCCTTTGTACTTGTTTTCCATAGTTTCTCACAGAAAGCGGTTTTACTTGAAGTTGAGATGAGACCATTTTTTCAGTCGATTATGTCTTCTATGTTTATCTGGGTTATGTCAAATTTACTCGTGATACTTGAGCTTTTGATGAGATTGATATATTCTTGATGACATAGAGATGTGCTTTTTTCGCAATTAATATTGGACAGCATTTCTGACAGATGCATATGCAAGTTGGGGGCCCTTTTCGCACAAAACGATGTGTAGTCGTAATTATTAGAGTACATACTGTATCAGTGAAAAAACAGATATGCCAGAAAATTCGATATATGCTCTTTCCGAAATTGCATATATTCAGTTAGGCTACAATGAGAAATATTTAAAAAAATGTCAGTTTCTAAATTGTCCCTAACGACAAAAGTATGAATACTAATTATATTGTTCATTCTTGAATATAAGATAAAGATAAAGATAAAGATAAAGATAAAGATAAAGATAAAGATAGCCTATTGTGTCCCATGAAGGGCAAAGGCCTCCTTAAATAAGGGAAAGCTCTGTTTGCCTAACGTGATGAGCTTCTTGAATATAATATTTTAGGAGAAAAATTCGGTCCGGGCTCGGGGATCGAACCCGGGTCCTTGGTTCTACGTACCAAGCGCTCTGACCACTGAGCTATGCCGAATTCAATCCACAGCCCCGGATCGAACCTTCCTCCTTCGATGTTTCCCTTTGTGGCTTGATTCCAAGTTAGGCATATATATGTTGGCGTGTATTCAATGTCAACTGCCATTATAATAGGAGCGCACTCAGCTGAGTGACTTGTTGGCCGGGAATCCGCAGTTATTATGCACTGCTAGCTGAGAGAATATTATAGATATATTAATTTGTCCTACAGAATTAATCTGTAATATTGACACTTAATACTTTAGGAGAAAAATTCGGTCCGGGCTCGGGGATCGAAACCGGGTCCTTGGTTCTACGTACCAAGCGCTCTGACCAATGAGCTATGCCGAATTCAATCCACAGCCCCGGATCGAACCTTCCCCCTTCGATGTTTCCCTTTGTGGCTTGACTCCAAGTTAGGCATATATATTCTCTTATATAAATTAAATAAATAACGACTTCATTGTGTTAACATTTTAAATCATGGTGTTAGCTTACCTGATTGACTGGTTTCGATGTTATTTCCATCATCTTTTGAATTCTTGTGGGTTCCTGTGCTATTTTCTGGTTTCCTGCTATGGTGTGGTGTGTTCATGATTGTGTCGAAAAGGATGTGTGTTCTGAAATTCAATGGAGTGTTGAGTGTTTTGGATGTGTTTCTGTATGTCTATAAATTTCGTATTGTTCAACCTACGAAGAACACTTCACATACTTCAACCACAAGACAAGACAATACTATACATTCAGCCAAAAATCAGAAACTTTATACTCTACAACAGGCATGTCAATTGTTACCCACAGGATTCAAGCGCGCGCTTTAGAGCCCAGGAGAGCCTGAGCGCTTTACAGCGGACAGGAAAGAGACAGACGAAAGAGGTGGTATATGCCGCTTGGTCGAGCTATATTCAGGGATGGCCAGCACTGATTAAATAGATAAAGGGAAGAGAACTTATTAAAATTGTATCCATGTTAATTTTTAGATTTGCCTGAGAAGTATAAGTGCATTATAAGATTGTAAGTTTTAATTTTAATGCTCATTTTTCACAAGTTTGATTTTTTTATTCAAAAGAAATATTTTCTCAACTTTTCGTATAGAAAAGTGAAATTTTCAGGTATAGGCCTATTTATTTAGTAGCCTTACAGAATGTTTTCGTAAATCTAATATACCGTATATACGTATTACTGAAGATAGTGTATTGAAAATTTTGAAAATATTCGTATGGAAATTATCTGTAAGGAAATGACTTAACAAAGAAACTACTGTTACATCATAAGTAAAAGATACGTGCCCATGTGTTGTAAAAATGTCAGCTCTATAGCTTCAGCAGGTTTCGAGAAAATAATTTAATATTCTGATGATATGAAGTAGCTCACCAATATCGCCTTAAAAACATAATGCGATAAGTGTTTTGTTATGTAATATTAGTTACATTTAAAACATATACAGCACCTAGGTAACTTTGCTTTGTACTGTAATATTGTTTTGATTAGTTTATTGATTACTTTTGTAAGGCTAAAGATACCATCAATATAATTCCAACTTATCATGTCATACTCAATCTCTTTCTTTGGAATATCACTTTCTTTATGAATGATGTGTTTAATCCACTTAATACAGTATAATATTATACTACTACGGAATTTAAGTGAATATTCCTTCTTAACTCTCTATTATGTTATTAAGATTTAAAACACAAGTGCAATATTAAGAAATCAGTGTTAGTACTTTTGTTTTACAGACAATATAGATAATATTAAACAGACAGAAGCCATATAAAAATAACGACATAAAATTTCACGTTTCTTTTGAAGTTTGTGCACCACTGTTTTCTTAATCCAACAGGTTGCTTATTCATATACACAACCCTTCCTCTTTCCATATTTAGCGCTTGATGCCCGCGCACGACGTCAAGGTCAGAAAAATGCGCTTGCTTTGACATCACTACTCTAGAACAACACAATTTACTTTAATGGATGATTTATATCTCTAAAAGTTACGACACATATTTGCTACAGTTAATCTTACCCGTTTGTTTATTTTTTTTACTGTAAATTGAATTTAGCTAATTTTTAGCGACATTTGACATCTTATTTGGGGACTTTGAGGTGTCAATTGTTGGCAACACTGGCTGTGTGTTAGTTCAGTCGACGGAGCAACTGGGTGCCTATGCCTAGCGGATCTTTTTTCTCTGTAACTTTCAGAACTCCTCTGAGAACCACTTTGAAAGATTAAGAGGTGGAAGCGTGATGATGACCTTTTATCTTTTGCTCATGACGAGGTTACAGAATCAGAGAGCTTAGGTTCTCTGCCTCACTAAGGCCTACATCGATTTATGGAAACATGTTTACCTTAAAGATTCTTCTCCCGTCCCTAGTTTAACGTGAACTGAACTTGTATTATACAATATTGTAAAACCGCTTGAATAGAAAATATAGAGATGTCCATTCAGGCTTAAAGTTATGAAGTCATACTATTGAGACACTGTATTATGCCTACAATATTATGGTGTCATAATTTCAGATAAAATATTTTTAGTGGCGTTAGTTACAAGTTGCATACTTACTTACTTACAAATGGCTTTTAAGGAACCCGAAGGTTCATTGCCGCCCTCACATAAGCCCGCCATTGGTCCCTATCCTGAGCAAAATTAATCCATTCTCTATCATCATATCCCACCTCCCTCAAATCCATTTTAATATTATCTTCCCATCTACGTCTCGGCCTCCCTAAAGGTCTTTTTCCCTCCGGCCTCCCATCTAACACTGTATATGCATTTCTGGATTTGCCCATACGTGCTACATGCCCTGCCCATCTCAAACGTCTGGATATAATGTTCCTAATTATGGCAGGTGAAGAATACAATGCGTGCAGTTCTGTGTTGTGTAACTTTCTCCATTCTCCTGTAACTTCATCCCTCTTAGCCCCAAATATTTTCCTAAGCACCTTATTCTCAAACACCCTAACCTATGGTCCTCTCTCAAAGTGAGAGTCCCAAGTTTCACAACCATACAGAACAACCGGAAATATAACTGTTTTATAAATTCTAACTTTCAGATTTTTCGACAGGTACTCGATGATAAAGGTTTCTCAACCGAATAATAACAGGCATTTCCCATATTTATTCTGTGTTTAATTTCCCCCCTAGTATCATTTATATTTCTTACTGTTGCTCCCAGATATTTGAACTTCTCCACCTCTTCAAAAGATAAATTTCCAATTTTTATATTTCCATTTCGTATAATATTCTGGTCACGAGACATAATCATATACTTTGTCTTTTCGGGATTTACTTCCAAACCTATCTCTTTACTTGCTTCCAGTAAAATAAAGTTATTTATATATATTACTTTCAATAGATATGGGAACTAATTGCTTGAATCTTGAACCGTACGAAGTTGAAAAATATGAAGCTATGTCTGTAACTTTGCTATCGTACGTAGCGAAAACCTAACGAAGAAAGAAATAAGTAAAAAAGAGGTGCAGAAGTGAAAACTCAAAAGTGGAAATTTTTAATATTCAATTTAATTTACAAAACTTGTCTTATTAGAGGGCTGCAACATGGAAAAAATGATATAAACAACTTTAAAATTTATAATAAAATAACAAAGGTCCAATATAAAAATAAAACAATTTTGGCCTTAATATGCAGTGTGTTTCAGAAAGACTTCGACAAAACCTTGGGGGCATGTTCCAAAACAAGAAAAAAAAAAAATTCATATAAACATATATCCGAAAATTCTTAGTTTTTTTTAGTTATTAATGAAAGAACACAATGAAACATCGGTTAGATATTGTCAGCTTGGAAGCAAGTGTTGCAACTTTAATCAATTCAGAAAATCATAACTAGACAGTGGATACGGGATGACTTATCGTTGAATATAAGTTCACATTTACTATATGTTACATTTTTTTCATTCAGACCATTGGTTGAACAGGTTTTAAACGTAAACAGAAGTTGTCAACATGCTACAGTATCTCCGTAAAGTCAGAAGGAAAAGAAAAATAACGTACTGTAGTACTGCAGTACATACCTTGCAAGGTTCAGTCCTCGTCATCATTGACGCAATTACCAGCGTTGCAGTAAACGACGATATATTCTCGTAAGTTGTCGAAGCTGAATCGTCTTCGCCTATCGCTTAACAGTTTTTGTATCGAGAGAATTTCTGAAAAAAACCTCTAAAATGGGAATCACTCAATTTCTTTAGAGGAATATTTGTACCGAGCATCATGTTGCACGTGTCGTTAGACCCGCACAACTAAATGATGATGATGATGATGATGATGATGGTGATGATGATGATGATGTAGATGGTTTCTCAGATTTCATTTCAACGCATTTGCTGTGCGATGTACTGTTGCAATATTTCTCGATAGCCTGAGTTGTTCTGGTTCCTATTTCAGTTTTACATTACACACGATATTGTCTTCGTTAATACATAAAATGTCACTCTCATACTTCTCAATTGCATTTCGTATCTCTAAGCAAATATAACGTTTTGACTTCGACATTATGAATGGATCAGCACTACACTATTCAACTCGTACTAAATACTTGAACAGGATAACACAACTGCACACACTGCCTAGTCATAACAAATATTCAAAATGTTCTCCTCTTGCTTCCAATTTCATTGTTATGAGTTCCTGGATTGATTGAAGTTGCAACACTCGCTGCCCAGCCGACAATATCTAATAGATGTTTCATTATGTTATTTCATTAATAACAACAAAACTAAGGATTTTCGGACATATGTTTACATCAATTTTTTTCTTGTTTTGGTGTTAGGAACATGCCCCCAATGTCGAAGTATTTCTGAAACACTCTGTATAACAGAATCTACAAAAAGTAACAGAAACGAAGGAGTATGATTCCCTTATACACAAAAATATTAAAATTTACCACTACTGCCAAAGAAATGATTTCTTAATATGAAAATCGACCCCTTAAGCACAGCATTCGTAATATCTAAGACATAAATGAGCCGTTCAGAGCAGAAGTGGTGTAAGTCAAAAATGGGTAATGAGGATTAAAGTAAACATTCTGTAAAATACAACGCAAAGTAGCAATTAACATTCAATATATTTAAACTATTAGTATTCAGTGGATAGCAAGAAGGTCATATTAATTGTTACTTTACGCTGTATTTTACAGAATTTTTACTTTAAACCTCATTACCCAATTTTGACTTACACCACTTTTGCTCTGAACGGCTCAAATATTAGTTCTGTAGTTTGTTCTTGTGAAGTTCAAAACTGCACCAAAATGTCATGTATCCAATAGCGTCGTGCATTACAGGCGCTATGTTCGGTTCAAGTTTGTAGAGTATGGTCAACTTTGATATTCACCGAAGTTCGCTCTACAGAAGGAGGCCTGTCGTGTTTGTTCCGCTTTGTTATAAAAAATTCTCGCTGTCCTCCACTCCCGCCCATTCATGTTTTAACCGCTTTAGGATTTTACAACGGATCTTGCGATTAGTTTTTCATGTGAAATAAGACGAAGTTTGTAATGTCTTGGTTGCCTCTTTCATGTTCGAACATTGCAGGACACCAGAATCCAAACTTCCTTGTATAAAGGCTGGTTCACAATAAACCGGGAACGGAAACGATGAGAACGAGAACGAAAATGATATTAAAATAAATGTATTTCCGTTCTCGTTGTCGTTTCCGTTCTCGGTTTATTGTGAGCGAGCCTTAAAGTGGACTCGTTTAGCTTGCACTTGCACGGCCGACAATTATTTTATCAGCGCCATCGGTTTCTTTAACACTTATTTAATTTGTAAAACAGCCATCTTTCTTAGTTACTTACTTACTGGCTTTCAAGGAACCCGGAGATTCATTGCCGCCCTCACATAAGCCCGCCATCTGTCCCTATTCTGAGCAATATCAATCCAGTCTCCATCATCATATCTCACCTCCCTCAAATCAATTTTAATATTATCTTCCCATCTACGTCTCGGCCTCCCTAAATGTTATGCAGCTTGACATGAATTATAATATCGTGAATTACTTGAAAAAAAATACAATAGTACATTATGCAACGAGCCTATAATGATAGTAATTAAGACGCGAGGATGTTTATGAAACTCGCTTGCGCTCGTTTCATAATTTTCATACGTGCGTCTTAATTACCATTATAGGCAAGTTTCATACGACTTTTTATGCTCGACCATATTTCTAACTTGAATTTATTCATAAGTATTCATGTTATTCTTATGTGACTGGGGAGCGAACTGTCCTTGTGCAATCTCGTAAATTGTGAGATGTGCGCAGACGCGAAAGTATTGATTTTTTCCGGGCATCGAATGTCGACGGCCTTGATATAATCTAGAAAGTAAGATAAACATTAAACTTGATATAACCTTGAAATTGAATTCGACATTGAAAAACGAGATGACAAATTGAATTTATTTGAATATTATTTACAATTAACGCTAATTATTATAGTAACAGAACATAACCTTTTGCGTCAGAATTGGATTTCCAGCCTGCGTGACGTTTTGCTAGTTGTCTTTCGATTGCATATCCAGAATAATCGAAAACCTGAACTTTAATGAATAGGCGTACTTTAATGACATGCATTAAAGGACTGCTACCAGGTGTATAATTACTACATTTCGGCATGGTCGAGCATAAATTAATATTATGCACACATTACAAGGAAATATAAAACACTTGTGAATAAAATACGTGCTTGTACAAATTGATGTTCAAAAGCCTTATATGCTTTACGAAGTGAATAAAAACAATACCGTATAGCTTTTGATAAAAAAAAAACTGTCTTTGAAGACTGCCAGAAGAAGAAAATCTGAAACTCTGGAATGGATGAAGAGGAAGAAGAGAAGCTGCAGAAAAAGGGGAAGGAAATTTACACTTTAAACGAGATCAGTATCTCAGGACGTGATATTTTTTTTTCGAAAACAAACGTGCAAATAAACACTGTGTATTTAAATTTATTCCTGGCTTCAACGTTTCATGTTACATGGAACCTTTGGTCTCATCCTTCAACGAAAGTAAGATATTACATTGCATTCTACGACTTCAGCAAAACGACAAACATAAGTAAAGAGGTCTTTAAGTTTAACATGAAGTACATTTAACATTTAATTTTTTAAGGTGACATGTATTTATTTAGCCTGACGAGTTACTTCCTTGGTTTGAATTGTAAATTATTTGAAAATAGCGTGTAAGAGGGCTTTAGACTAGAAATGTTTAGCTTAAATGTTGTTCTGTTTATAAGTATGCATAAGGGTGTAATTATTTGACTTATTTGAACTGTTGTATCAGTGAAGCGAGGTGAGTCAGTGAAGTTATGGTTTTACAGTGCAGTGAATAGTTCCGATCAGTGATAATTTATAGCGCCAATGAAATGTGTTCTATAGTGTCAGTGAAATGTGTTATAGAGTGTTAGTGAAATGTGTCCTGAAGTGTCAGTGAAATGCGTCATAGTGCCACTACAGTGAGTGAGATGAGAGTAAAGTGAAAGACTATTGAAACTTATGTACGGCCTATACATATGTAGGTTGTATTGTAAAATTAGGTATTTTATGTTTTATTATTAATTGTAATTATTGTGTTAAATTGTATTGTGTATTCTTATTGTATTGTGTATTGTAAATTTTATTGTGTGTTGTTTATGATTTTATTGTGTATTGTTTATATTGTGTATACCACTGCCACCGGGTGCTTGCCCACTTGCAGTGGAAATAAATACGTACACACATACTTCGTAGCTGAACCTCTCGTGCGCATATGTAATTCTTAATTATGATAATCGTTAAGTTTGCCAGACTGATAGGATACCCAGATACATGTAACGTTGTCCAGAGACTCTGAGGTTCATTCGAAGACAACTGAGAACATGTAGCTTTTTAATTAAATTTAACAGGTACTACCATAACTTTAAACTACGTCCGTGAAGAAATAAACAGTATAGGTAGAGTTTATTTTGTTGTTGAATGGCAAAGTTGAATTTTCAGTAAAGGATCGTATTCACTTCAGACAGTCCAATGAGAGGAGAGTGGGGGAGAGTAGTAAGGTCTGCTGTCAACACGACCAGAGTAGCAGCAGTGGAATTGAAATGACAGACGCAGCCACACAGACTTCTCACAAATTAACTGCACTATCTGCCGTTCAATCAAACAGGTTCCCCCCCCCCCCACCTTCTTATAACAGCTACACTAAGTAGCAGAAAACCTGTTTCAATCACTGTCCATGCTAAGTTGACAAGTTGTGGGAAGTAGTTATATGAAATGAGCTACTGTATTTAGAAGGGAAATATTCTGTTTTTGTGCAATTAAATTCTGGGCATTTACTTGTAAAGCTGCAATTACTTTCCGACACATAAGTAACAGATAATCTTCACTGAGTCTTCTAATAGATGTTCTTGTGCAGAATTCAAGTAAATCCCATATACATAACGATTAAGAACACTTTTAATATTACGTTGAGCACCACGATCATAGGTTCGAAGCCTTCCTGCAACTTGGATGTGTCTTAATGATGTCATATCGTGTTCTAAGTACAGAGTGAGCGAAAGAAATGGGATATTTTTAAATAGTGAAATTAAACTTTCTAATATATATATTATGAACTATAAAAATTGGAGATTTATCCTTCGAAGGGGTAGAAAAATTCAAATATCTTCCAGCAACAATAACAAATATAAATGACACTCGGGAGGAAATTAAACGCAGAATAAATCTGGGGAATGCCTGTTATTATTCGGTTGAGAAGCTTTTATCATCCAGTCTGCTGTCAAAAAATCTGAAAGTTAGAATTTATAAAACAGTTATATTACCGGTTGTTCTGTATGGTTGTGAAACTTGGACTCTCACTTTGAGAGGGGAACAGAGATTAAGGGTGTTTGAGAATAAGGTGCTTAGGAAAATATTTGGGGCTAAGAGGGATGAAGTTACAGGAGAATGGAGAAAGTTACACAACGCAGAGCTGCACGCATTGTATACTTCACCTGATATAATTAGGAACATAAAATCCAGACGGTTGAGATAGGCAGGGCATGTAGCACGTATGGGCGAATCCAGAAATGCATATAGATTGTTAGTTGGGAGGCTGGAGGGAAAAAGACCTTTGGGGAGGCCGAGACGTAGATGGGAGGATAATATTAAAATGGATTTGAGGGAGGTGGGATATGATGGTAGAGAGTGGATTAATCTTGGTCAGTATAGGGACCAATGGCGGGCTTATGTGAGGGCGGCAATGAACCTCCGGGTTCCTTAAAAGCCAGTAAGTAAGTAAGTAAGTAAGTAAGTAAGTAGGTAAGTGAATAAGTAAGTAACTAAGTAAGTAAGTAACTAAGTAATTAAGTAATATATATTGTAAGTAAGTAGTATATATTGTATTACTTAATTCTTACTATTCATGAGTCATTCAATAATAAAATTAGTGACAGCATTTGAATTAACAGCAAAGAAAACACTATTGGAAAAGTCACATTGCTGCAGTGCTCAGAAGTAATCTCTTCCAACATGAAGAACCCGCCTCCACAGCGTCTTGTTGTACTACTGTAATCTCTAAGATCTTTTTCAGCCTACCCAGTATTTACGTCTTAGCTTCGACATTGGTATGTATGTATGTATGTATGTATGTATGTATGTATGTATGTATGTATGTATGTATGTATGTATGTATGCTTGTATGCATGTATGTATGTATGTGAGTGCTGTATTGGAGTTAAATCGCTCGCTTGAACTCTGTCGAGTGTCGCACCCTCGAGTGAGATACGATCGGTCGTGATACGCTCGTAATAAATAGAAGCACAGCACAAGGTCATCTCACCGACATGTCTTATCTTGTATGGAAGGCGACAGATAAGATACACATATGTTTTGCTCACACGGTAAAAATAAGGCTTTATTTACTGCGTTTATGACAAACGTTTAATGGAACGTACCAAAACAGGAACATGAAGTTATAAATAAAATAGTATGGAAAACTTCTATATACAGTTATTATTGCTAATTAATAATTATTCAATATTTGAATTACCACATACACAATATGATAGGTCCATACATAGTGTTCGGCCTATATATTGCGACAATGTACATAGAAACGTTTTACAAAATATTATTGATAAAGCAGTAGATTAATAACAATATTAGCACAGAGATAACGTCACAGGAAGTATAATAAAACGAATAATCATGCTGCACAACAGTTACAAGACGCAAAGATTGATACACTAATTATTAGAGATTATTATTATTACTATTATTATTATTATTATTATTATTATTATTATTATTATTATTATTACTAGAAAACTTGATACGGTTCTTGCATTATCGTGATTGTGTTCTCCGTTTATAATAATTACATTTACATCCAATAACATCTATCAGATGTGGCAAAAACAAAATCACTTCTGTGTGAGGGAAAAAAAAAAAATTTACTTACAACATTTATATTACTTTCTAAAGCAAGTTTTGTAGTTGTACTATGGAAAGGTTAGTTAAACACTGCAAAGTTTTGAAATGATAAAGATCTATGATGTTACTACACAGTTCATCACTGTAAGAAGAACGAATGTCTAACGCTCGGCTTATACCGTTCGAGGTTTATCGCTCGTGACAATTTTACCCATCATGCTTGTGCGCTACCTATCGGATTATGCTATGAACTACTTGGCGCTCGAGCGAAAACGTCCGATGCAGACCTCTGGTATGTATGTATGTATGTATGTATGTATGTATGTATGTATGTATGTATGTATGTATGTATGTATGTATGTATGTATGTATGTATGTATGTCTTTTACTTTTTTATTTATTTTAGTAGATTATTTTACGACGCTTTATCAACATCTTAGGTATTTAGCGTCTGAATGGGATGAAGGTGATAATGCCGGTGAAATGAGTCCGGGATCCAGCACCGAAAGTTACCCAGCATTTTAGGTTATTTAGCGTCTGAATGAGATGAAGTTGATAATGTCGGTGAAATGAGTCCGGGGTCCAGCACCGAAAGTTACCCAGCATTCTAGGTTATTTAGCGTCTGAATGAGATGAAGGTGATAATGCCGGTGAAATGAGTCTGGTTTCCAGCACCGAAAGTTACCTAGCATTTTAGGTTATTTGGCGTCTGAATGAGATGAAGGTGATAATGCCGGTGAAATGAGTCCGGGGTCCAGCACCGAAAGTTACCTAGCATTTTAGGTTATTTGGCGTCTGAATGAGATGAAGGTGATAATGCCGGTGAAATGAGTCCGGGATCCAGCACCGAAAGTTACCTAGCATTTTAGGTTATTTGGCGTCTGAATGAGATGAAGGTGATAATGCCGGTGAAATGAGTCTGGTTTCCAGCACCGAAAGTTACCCAACATTTTAGGTTATTTGGCTTCTGAATGAGATGAAGGTGATAATGCCGGTGAAATGAGTCCGGGGTCCAGCACCGAAAGTTATCCAGCATTTTAGGTTATTTAGCGTCTGAATGAGATGAAGGTGATAATGCCGGTGAAATGAGTCCGGGGTCCAGCACCGAAAGTTATCCAGCATTTTAGGTTATTTAGCGTCTGAATGAGATGAAGGTGATAATGCCGGTGAAATGAGTCCGGTTTCCAGCACCGAAAGTTACCCAACATTTGCTCCAGTGGCGTGCGGTAGCGTGACGTGAAGAGACGCGGTGCCTGTATGTATGCCATTGCTCGACTGGGCTACGACGCCTGTTGCCTACATACAGGGTTTCCATGGAATTGCTTCCCCGAAAACGTCATCACCGCACGCAGCTGATTTGCTCACGTTGAGTTGAGGGAAAACTCCAGAAAAAACCTCAACCAGTTAACTTGCCCCAACCGGGAATCGAACCCGGGCTACCTGGTTTCGCGACCCGACGCGCTAACCTTTACGGCTGGTTCACAATAAACCGGGAACGGAAACGACACCGAGAACGGAAATATTGTTATAATAAATGTATTTAAATGTTAGCATTCACAATAGTTAATTGTGAATACTCACATTTAAATAAATTTATTTTAACAATATTTCCGTTCTCGTTCTCGTTGTCGTTGTCATTCCCGCTTTATTGCGAATCAGCCTTTACACCACAGGTGTGGAATGTATGTATGTATGTATGTATGTATGTATGTATGTATGTATGTATGTATGTATGCATGTGTGTATGTATATATATGTGTGTATGTATATATATGTATGTATGTATGTATGTACGTATGTATGTATGTATGTACGTATGTATGTATGTACGTATGTATGTACGTATTTGTGTATGTATGTATGTATGTATCGAATTCGGGGAATAATGAACAAGCACTCTAGCACTGAGTTATAGGAGGGGGGGAGTACATTTTTAAACCGGTATGTCTGGTTCCATCCGAAATTCATCAACCGTGTGTACAGATCGACTGCTCACGAGATACGTGTAACCGTTATTCTCACTCTTGTAGGTACGATATCACGAAAATGTCAAAGCGTCAATTCCCGCCGTAAACTGCTTGTTGTTTTGACATCCACCTCCTTATACACATGGAGGCAGCCAACCCGTCTTCCCTGGAGGAACGGCCAGAAAGCGCGGTAATAAATCCAACACGAGCCACTGCCATGTCTTTTCAAAGCCCTCCCTGATACACTGTAATTAAAATCATCGCACAAGGGTGGGGCTTGCAGTTAGATAAACGTACTCTGCCTTTTGATAAATATATTAATATCCGTTCTATAAATAAAGTTCATGAAACCCTCGGTAGTTTACTTCTGAACTTGTTTCAGGCATCGTGACTGAATGTTGCCTGACCTCTGCGAGAAGTAAAAACCATCAAATGATTTAATAAATTTATTTTACATAAAAATAATTTCCAAGCTCTACCATTAATTCCACTAAACTATGTTTTTAAGAAGAAGCGACGGTTGAGAGCTTTTTTTTTTTTCGTAATCATTCTATCCGAAACGACTGTCCGTAACCTCATATTCTTTCTTCATGCTGTCACACAGTGTAGGGAGGTGAATCAATGTTCGGAACATTGTCTGGCCACAGTGAACATATACTGTTTATGCCTTTCGGAAATTAGTGGTAGCACTTTAATAATTAAGAACTCAACTTAAGTCGAATTTTATTATGCGAAAATCGGATGCAATAATACACACTGAACCACTTGGCCTATAAAACTAGTAAAACTTAACTGAAGAAACGGTTTCATCTTACACATTAGCTAGGAAAATATCCCGAACCCCGAACGATCTAAGTAAAGATGAAGGGATTTTAATGCTGAAAAAGAGCAGATTAGTGTACCTAAAGAGATAATAAAGAAGAAGTAATAAAATAAGATAATATATATAATTAATAATATTTTATATAATATAACTTATTTATTTATTTTATTGGGTTTTTTACGACGCTGTATCAACATCTAGGTTATTTAGCGTCTGAATGATATGAAGGTGATAATGCCGGTGAAATGAGTCCGGGGTCCAGCACCGAAAGTTACCCAGCATTTGCTCGTATTGGGTTGAGGGAAAACCCCGGAAAAAACCTCAACCAGGTAACTTGCCCCAACCAGGATTCGAACCCGGGCCACCTGGTTTCGCAGCCAGACGCGCTGACCGTTACTCCACAGGTGTGGACTATATATAATATAATAAAATTACATATAATTATAGGTGGAAAAATTCAAATATCTTGGAGCAATAGTAACAAATATAAATGACACTCGGGAGGAAATTAAACGCAGAATAAATATGGGAAATGCCTGTTAATATTCGGTTGAGAAGCTTTTGTCATCTAGTCTTCTGTCAAAAAATCTGAAAGTTAGAATTTATAAAACAGTTATATTACCGGTTGTTCTGTATGGTTGTGAAACTTGGACTCTCACTTTGATTGAAGAACAGAGATTAAAGGTGTTTGAGAATAAGATTGTTTGAAAAATATTTGGGGCTAAGAGGGATGAAGTTACAGAAGAATGGAGAAAGTTACACAACACAGAGCTGCACGCCTTGTATTCTTCACCTGACATAATTAGGAACATAAAATCCAGACGTTTGAGATGGGCAGGACATGTAGCACGTATGGGCGAATCCAGAAATGCATATAGAGTGTTAATTGGGAGGCCGGATGGAAAAAGACTTTTGGGGAGGCCAAGACGTAGATGGGAAGATAATATTAAAATGGATTTGAGGGAGGTGGGATATGATTGTAGAGACTTGATTAATCTTGCTCAGGATAGGGACCGATGGCGGGCTTATGTGAGGGCGGCAATGAACCTCCGGGTTCCTTAAAAGCCAGTAAGTAAGTAAGTAAGTAAGTAAGTAAGTAAGTAAGTAAGTAAGTAAGTAAGGCTAATAATAATAATAATAATAATAATAATAATAATAATAATAATAAAATTACTATTTATTTACTTGATTTGTTGATTTATTTATGGATGTATCTATTTATTTATTTGTCGAATTATTAATCTATTGATTTAACTTTTGATTTATTTGCCTATTTAATTAATGTATTTATGATAATAATAATAATAATAATAATAATAATAATAATAATAATAAATTTAGCTTCCCTTATGAAAAGGTTGCCAGATTTGACAAAGCGTATTACATATGATTTGGAAACACACCTAAAAGGTAAAATGATATACATTTGAAACGGTTAGGGAATCGAATATACAAAATGTCAGAAAAATTTACACCTAAGTAGCGTTTGTGCTCATTTACAGTTAAGAAAGGGGGAAAAGATATCATCAGATAGGTTAGAATGATTTGAATGCCACATACCGCGAGAAAAATAATAGTACGCATTTATTGGCATTGATATCTAAATCAATCAACCGCCATCGGTTAAGATAACTTGAAATTTCCATTATCACTCCCATACAAATGATTTCTCAATATATGAACCGATCCTTTGAAGGCACTAATGGCTATTTTCTTCACAATGCTGTGTGTTAGCCCCAGGTTTTTACATTTGTTGGCAATATTTATTTACTTATTGACTTTGGCGGAATTAAGGTCATAGGACCTTCTCTTACACTCCGTCAGGTCAGAAAATACACAATCAGTGAAATTAAATGAAAAGAACAGAAGTACTCACATAATACTAACGTATAATAGTATTACACATACAAATAAGTTACATTTAAGTTCACTAAGAAGAATATTATATTATCGTAATAGGGCCACTTTCATACGTACACTTGCTTCCCGAAACAGGATGCTTCTTTTAAGAACAAGTTAGGACCACCGTGCAGAGAAGCACAATGACGCCATGTCATGTAGAAGGAACTCAGGAAATGAAACTCAACCCTCATACACGGCGTAATCGCTGGCAACTTAATTTTGTGCTCCACGCCGCACCACTGAAATCCCCCATTTTCTCCTCAAGGTGCTTCAAAGCATTTCCAACCTCACACGATTAAACGCTTCCTGCCACTTTCTCGCCGACCTTATACTTTGTCACTTCTGTAGTCTGTATACAAAAGTCACTGTGCTTTTGCAGTTTTATTTTTTTTTTTTACTGCTGATTACACGGATGTAAATGATTGTTACTGTGTAATAAAAAAAAATGTTTGTCATGAATTTAAGAATGTCTTGATAACATCATAGCAAACTTCATTATTACTTCCACTATCATAATCTGAAATACTGATTCCAATTTGTATCCATCCCTACTCCAATTCTAAAATCAGTTTGTCTCTTCTTTCAAGTGTCTAGTTGTCCCCTGCCTTTTATGTTATAGTTTACTGCGAAATTCATAGGTTTAGTGATCAACATTCTTGGTATATGGACCTAAATGCGTTTAGATTGCAGAACATCAAGAGACACATTAGATGGAAAAAATTTGTCTCATTTACGAAGGCGAAATATTAAATTTATATTACTTATAACTATAATTGTTTTTGGTTCATTATATTCCAGTTTGAATCTTGCGTACATTACTTTTAACACCTGAATATAATTAATTGATTAGCTAGCGGACTTACTCGTGGATACAATCCAAACATAATAGACAACATCATGAGAAAGACAAAACAAAAACTTAACAAACACAAAAACACGTAAAATACAACACAAACACAAGAAATACATCACACTAACATATGAAAACAAAAGCACACATAAGATCGCATCTTCATTCAGAAAGCAGAAATACAACATAGCATACAGAACAGAAAATACACTACAAAGACATCTCAACACACAAAAAACACAAACAAATAAATACGACCACACAGGTGTATACAAACTCACATGTAATAGTTGCGACTAGTTCTACATAGGACAGACAGGCAGATCGATCCAAACACGCTACAAAGAACACATTAAAGCAATAACCTGAGGACACAATACATCTACATACGCCGATCACATAACCAATGCTAATCATACATACAATAACATAAATGCGGACATGGAAATCCTACACATAGCCTACAACCCAAGAACCAAAACCTCAACACACTAGAACAATACCAAATATAAAAACACACTAAAACACACCCTAATCAAATTCTCAACACACAGATCAATTTCAGTACACACACACTATTTGACTCCACTCTTCAACACCTTTCAACAATAAAACACACCCACATAACGGGCAGAGAAGTTCGAGATGACGCCGAGATCTAGTAGGCTCTGAGGATGGTGCGTAGGCCGCACAAATCTTACATAATTAACACGAGTAAGTCCGCTAGCTAATCAATTAATCATTATATTCGTTGTGAAACGTTGAGCGCCTTTTGCCGATACGCAATAAGAACACCTATTTTGACTGCGATATGGAAATTAAAGGCTTCGTAAATTAAAGATTTAATTTGTTACATAATAAATTAAAAGTCACATATGGAATTTTTCTGGAGTAATCCCATTTTCCAGTACACGCAACGATTCATTCATTCATTCATAATGTTCTACCCAAGGGCAGGTTTTTCACTGCAAACCCAGGATTCTCCAGTCTTTCCTATTTTCTGCCTTCCTCTTTGTCTCCTTATATGATCCATATATTTTAATGCCATCTATCATCAATTTTGATATCTTCTTCTGTCCCGAACTCTTCTCCCGTTCACCATTCCTTCCAGTGCATCCTTCAGAAGGCAGTTCTCAACCAATGACCCAGCCAATTCCATCTCCTCTTTCTGATCAGTTTCAGCATCATTCTCTCTTCATCCACTCTTTCCAATATAGTTTCGTTTCTTATTCTGTCTGTTCATTTCACACGCTCCATCCTTCTCTATATCCACATTTCAAATGCTTCTAGTCGCTTCTCTTCACTTCGTCGTAATGTCCATGTTTCTGCCCCATACAATGCTACACTCCACACAAAGCACTTCACTAGTCTCTTCCTTAATTCTTTTTCCAGAGGTCCGCAGAATATGCTCCTTTTTCTATTAAAAGCTTCCTATACCATTGCTATCCTCCTTTTGACTTCTTGGCAGCAGCTCATGTTACTGCTTATAGTACACTCCAAGTATTTGAAGCTGTCCACTTGTTCTACTGCCTCATTTAGAATTTGCAAGTTTACCTTCTTTACTTTTCTTCCTATGACCATGATCTTCGTCTTGTTTGCATTTACCTTCATTCCATACTGTTCACAGCTGTCATTTAGCGTCAGTAGCATATTCCTTAGTATCACCTCCTAACAACGCCATAATATCATCAGCAAATCTTATACACTTTATTCTTTTCCTCCTACCATCACTCCTCCCATGTTCTGAAAACAGTTCGTCACTAAATCCTCCAAGTAGATGTTGAATAGGGTAGGTGATAAAGGCATCCTTGTCGTACTCCTCTCCCTAGTTCACTTCCTTCTGACATTTCTTCTCCTATTCTGACTTTGACTCGTTGTTTCATTTAAAGGTTACAGAACAGCCTCCTCACTTTCCAATCCACGCCACTTTTCTTTATTCAGTTTATTCCACTCCACTCTGTCAAACGCCTTTCCTAGATCCACAAATACTACACACTTCTTTATTCTTCTCTAGGTATCTTTCGCCGATATCATTCCATTAATCGTATTTCTCCATTCCACTATCATATTCATCAAGCAAGCCTCCGATCACCGGGCGAAGTTAGGAGGAGGCTACGAGCACGGCGAGACTTAGCACAGTCCACCGGTGTGGATACATCTTGCTGGAGGTTTGTACAGTGAATCAAGTCTCCTGAAACTGGTTTTGTTTTTGAGAGAAACTCGTTTTAAATTTCAAGATTTCTGTGTTATTGCCAATTTGGTGGTGTTAATTTAAATGTTACTTACTGGCTTTTAAGGAACCTGGAGGTTCATTGCCGCCCTCACATAAGCCCGCCATTGGTCCAAATCCTGAGCAAGATTAATCCATTCTCTATCATCATATCTCACCTCCCTCAAATCCATTTTAATATTATCTTCCCATCTACGTCTCGGCATCCCTAAAGGTCTTTTTCCCTCCGGCCTCCCAACTAACACTCTATATGCATTTCTGGATTCGCCCATATGTGCTACATGCCCTGCCCATCTCAAACGTCTGGATTTAATGTTCCTAATTATGTCAGGTGAAGAATACAATCCGTGCAGTTCTGTGTTGTGTAACTTTCTCCATTCTCCTGTAACTTCATCCCTCTTAGCCCCAAATATTTTCCTAAGCACCTTATTCTCAAACACCCTTAACCTATGTTCCTCTCTCAAAGTGAGGGTCCAAGTTTCACAACCATAAAGAACATAACTGTTTTATAAATTCTAACTCTCAGATTTTTCGACAGCAGACTGGATGATAAAAGCTTTTCAACCGAATAATAACAGGCATTTCCCATATTTATTCTGTGTTTAAATTTTACTTAATAATATTAAGGTTATTAATAATGGTATATGCAGCATTTTCAGCATCAATTTTCTGTTTTTACAATTATTGTTATAGTCTTTTATACACTAACACAAATAGGCTGTGTACAGAAGGATACATGAAAGACTACAATGTTGGTAATAGCTAGTGTTAAGTAATTGAAAGGCGGACAGCAAAAACCGGACAAGTCCAACACATTACTTTTTCAGAAAACGAAAAAAAAAAAAAAAAAAAAAAACTGTCTCTCACGTTTCTCATACAATAAAATAATCTGACATATTTTATATAGGAATATCATACATAAACCAACTTTGGTAAAAACTTTCACTGTTCTCTTTTATATAATAATAATAATAATAATAATAATAATAATAATAATAATAATAATAATAATAATAATAATAATGTATTTATTTAATCTGGCAGAGCTAAGGCCAGTAAGCCTTCTCTTCCGCCCAGCTAGACTAATTCTAATTGAATGCAATTGCTTACATAGTTATTACATTAATATCTAGACCATAAAACAACATGAAAGTAAATAATGAAAGTTGGATAAGTAATGTTAGTGTGACAATAATAAACACTGATAAGAAATAGTGATGATGATGATGATGATAATAATTATAATAATAATAATAATAATAACAGCAATAATAATTTATTTATTTATTTAATCTGGCAGAGCTAAGGCCAATAAGCCTTCTCTTCCGCCCAGCCAGACTCTAATTCTAATTGAATACAATTGCTTACATAGTTATTACATTAATATCTAGACCATAAAACAACATGAAAGTAAATAATGAAAGTTGGATAAGTAATGTTAGTGTGACAATAATAAACACTGATAAGAAATAGTGATGATGATGATGATGATGATGATGATGATAATAATAATAATAATAATAATAATAATAATAACAGCAATAATAATTTATTTATTTATTTAATCTGGCAGAGCTAAGGCCAATAAGCCTTCTCTTCCGCCCAGCCAGACTCTAATTCTAATTGAATACAATTGCTTACATAGTTATTACATTAATATCTAGACCATAAAACAACATGAAAGTAAATAATGAAAGTTGGATAAGTAATGTTAGTGTGACAAAAATATACACTGGTAAGAAATAGTGATGATGATGATGATGATGATAATAATAATAATAATAATAATAATAATAATAATAGTAATAGTAATAGTAATAATAATAATAATAATAATAATAATAATAATAATAATGAGATAATTTAAATATTTATTCTGTGATGTATATCTATACTAATAATAAATCTTTAGCCGAAATTTTTCCGGTAATTTTCGATTTTCCAAAAATAACTGGTCCTAACATATATAATTAACCGCCCTGAAACCGAAAATCGCTTTTTTGAAATTTTTGTTTGTATCTCTGTCTGTCTGTCTGTCTGTCTGGATGTTTGTTACCTTTTCACGTGATAATGGCTGAACCGATTTATATGAAAATTGGAATATAAATCAAGTTCGTTGTAACTTAGAATGTAGGCTATATGGCATTCAAAATATTTTATTTAAAGGGGGGGTTGTAAGGGGGCTTGAATTAAATAAATCGAAATATCTCCCTTATTATTAATTTTCATGAAAAATATTACATAACAAACGTTTCTTTAAAAATAATTTCCGATAAGTTTTATTCTATGCAAAATTTTGATAGGACTGATATTTAATGAGATAAATGAGTTTCAAAATTGCAATGACAACGCCATCCAAGGCGGTGTAATGAAATAAAAAACAAATGACTTCGTCTATAAGGGGTCTTGGACAACAACAATCGAAAGCTATGAAACATAGCTTATAGAGAATGTTTCTGTGTTTGTATGAAGTAATATCGGAAGCTAAATTAACTGATTTGTATAATTAATTATAATTCAACATTGGAAAGTGTAGTTTCTCTAGATGGACATAATGCTATAATGTTATTACAGTAACTTCTGAGTGAATCGAGAACAGGTAAGATTAAAATAGCTTCTTATGCATAGAAGACTTGACAGGCTATGGCCCAAGCGCCATTTACTAAATTCGTAGAAAACAAGGGTTGAAATTAAGTTATTACCATAATTCAATGGAAACATATAGCAAGTAAAATAAAGCGTTCACATTAAATCTAAATGATGTCAATGTTCATTAAACTATGGTTCCATGTAATAAAAATTAAGAAACATGTTAAAGTAATTGTCATTGCACCAAATGAGTGGTCTCTGGGCCAAAATGATCGCATTTTAATTATTTAAATACAATTTAAATTAAGTAACATATTAAACGATTTATCCTTCTATCAAACACGAATGTTCCCTGAATCAAACGTCCTATTTTAATTATGTAATTAGGCCTACTTCATATTTATTTCTAACGCGTGGAGCGGAGCGCACGGGTACGGCTAGTAATAATAATAATAATAATAATAATAATAATAATAATAATAATAATAATAATAATAATAATAATAATAATTTGTATATTTTCAAAATTTCTCGCCCACTCCCAAATTTTAAGCATTGTCTGTTTTTTTTACAATATCTTTGCTATGTTCTCACATTTTTAGTTTTACCTACTGAAATGCAGTTCTTTCGATCCCACTGTGCGGTAATTGACAAGAGAAGAGGAAAGAAATTCCTGTGCTTTTCGCGCTGGTAATATGCTAATAACTTGTATGGCTGTGGGGGGAGGAAAAAAGGAGATACAAAAATGAAAACGCTGCCAGCAATACAGAAGCTCGTCGTGGAGTTCTCTTTTCATTTCCGTTTCATGTTACATCCCGCTCGTTAGGCCGGCCGGCCGGCCGGTTCAGCGCCAACGAGCACTTGTACGTGCTCCAGCCCCGTTCATTTGACGACGTCTGACAAGATTTATTTGCAATTTGTCGCCAGAGAAAGGCGAATCGAGTTCCTGTTACGAAACCCGACCAAAAATATGTTCAAAACAAACATTATATCATTATTGTGACGTCAAACATTCCTAACTTTAATTTTAATTCATATTCTCTAATGGCCTAAGATTTATAACAGTACAAAATTGTACATACATGACACTATTCATTTGTGTGCTGTATATTATTTCATTTCAGTTGAAGTCTCTCTAATCGTATTTGATAATTTACCGCACTGTTTATACAATTGGATTTATAATTCAGAAGATAACTTAAACATTGACATGTTTATTCTACAGAAGGCACAACAGTAGGTGCATATTTAGTGAACCGCTTCTCAAAGCAAAAGATTTTACATTTCTTTCCTGTAAGTCAAAATCAAACTGTATTGCAAATATTTCGAAATTGTTACTGTTTGATTCCGCTTTGTATTTGCTCAGTCAGCTACTTACTTCTAGACATTTAATCATTTTTTCTTAATCACTAATATATTAGTTAAACAATACTGTCTTAGTACCTTTTGTGCCCATTGTGATCTTATCTTCCTACTACATATAATTTATTTCTCTCATTCTTTTTGCATTTGTGCTTCTCGTAGGCCTATTTGTGCTTGTAATTTTATTTCTATTTCTTATTTGATTTTTTTCTCTCTGCATTTGTTTCTTGTATATGTATATTTGTATTCTGGTGGTGTACTATACATATACAATATGTAATTTATTTCTCTCATTCTTTTTGCATTTGTGCTTTTCGTAGGCATATTTGTTTCTGTAATTTTATTTCTATTTCTTATTTGATTTTTTTCTCTCTGCATTTGTTTCTTGCATATGTATATTTGTATTCTGGTGGTGTGGTAGATAAGGCCAGATGGCCAGATTAAATAAATAAATAAATAAATAAATACATAAATAAATAAAATAAATAAATAAAATAAATAAATAATTTAAATAAATAAATAAAATAAATAAATAAACAAACAAACAAATAAGTAAATAAGGCAACAAGAAACAAGCAAATAAATAAATAAATAAATAAGCAAACAAGCAAATAAATAAATAAATAAATAAATAAATAAATAAATAAATAAATAAATATATATATATAAAAATAAATGCGTGCCTTAAATTAAGTGCAAAATCTGAAATAATTCTGTTGTAGCAATCTATACATGCTTATCCTAAATTAAGTGCAAAAGATGAATTAATTCTACTATAGCAATGTATAGATTCCTACTTTAATTTCTGCAGTGCTCGGGAAAAGTGACACAAGTCAGTTTCCACAAACCTTTTTTGATAATTTATTGACAACTTACCGAACATCTGCTCGCTTGGAAAAAAATAAATAATTATTTCTCCCATTACAATAATTCATACAGAAAAAAAATCAAATCGAAATAAACCGGTGTAAGTTGTCAATAGATTATCAAAAAAGGTTTGTGGAAACTGACTTATGTCACTTTTCCCAAGCTCTGCAGAATTAAGGGGGTGGGGACAGCTTAAAGGAGTAAAATTTTAGAAATATTAAACATTTTTTTTTCCTCCATTACTGTAACTTATACCATACTGAAAATTAGTATGTGTAAAACACTGTTCTTCTGCTATATTATAAACATGCTTTTATGATTAAAAAAATTATTTATATATTTTTTTTCAACATTCAAAGTTTACTGTGCAGCGATGAAGCGTTTCCCTCATAACTGAAAAAGTATCCAACATTCTGTGATGAAATTGCTTGTGTTTATTTATGCATGTCATATCTACAATATGATGCAAAATCACTTCTCTACCTTTGATAGATTGTCTGATAAAAACTAAATTCATTTAAAAAAATGGTCAAATATCTAACACAAAATAAAAAAAAAATATTGTTTATTAAGGAATGTAGTTGAAAGAGCATGATATTGTAAACATGAGTTTCAGCAATAAAATAAAAGAGAGAGAACATGAAAAAGTTAACAAGTTTATGAGTTATGAGGAAAACGCTTCATCACTGCACAGTGAACTTTGAAAATAAATTATAAATATTTCTTTTTAATCGTAAAAATATATATTTTTTTTTTCATATAGCAGAAGGATAGTGTTTTACACATACCAATTTTCATTACTGTACAAGATACAGTAATGGAGGAAAAAAATGTTGAATATTTCCAAACATTTTATTGCTATAAGCTATACCTAACTCCTTAAGTGCCATAAATTAAGTGCAAAAGATGAAATAATTTTACAGCAGAAACCTTCAACGGTCGCTTATGCCCCTAAATGCAAGAAGAGAAACGCGTTTCATTTGTCATCCTGACAGAAAGAGCATACACACTAGTCAATTAAACATTCCATTATTCTCTTGACATAACTTTACCTCCCGTTCTGAAATTGTCAAATTCCTGCTCCATTTATTTTGAGTGATCCGACGTCCTTAAACTTGGTTACTTGAATAACAAATGAGGGATTTACCTGCTTCTCTCGTTATACAAAGTCGCTATTACGAATGAATCTGGAGTACTGCAGTCGGTTCACTCAGAAATGACACTAATTGACTCTGGCGAGAGGCGTGAACTGAAAACAGACGAGTTAACTTCATAATTCTGGCTGGACCTTCAGCCCAGGATTCCTGGCATCACAGAAAGCGAGGTAGTACAAACAATAGCAATTTTGGTAGAGAATGAGCATTTGTTTGTCACAGCCAGTGTCACATCACAGCATGTCTGCAGTGTCACGGACGGAAATTACAATGAGCTGGAATCCGGAATATGTTAACTATCATTGCTGTTCCATTCTTACTGGGTGTAATACATTTCACAAGTGTCAAAATTGTGCATGCCTGCATATAAAAGTACTTGTCTGCTGCAAGTATGCGCTTTCAGGCTTTTAAGGAACTCGGAGGTTCATTGCCGCCCTCACATAAGCCCGCCATTGGTCCCTATCCTGAGCAAGATTAATCCATTCTCTATCATCATATCCCACCTCCCTCAAATCTATGTTAATATTATCTTCCCATCTACGTCTCGGCCTTCCTAAAGGTCTTTTTCCCTCCGGCCTCCCAACTAACTCTCTATATGCATTTCTGGATTCGCCCATACGTGCTACATGCCCTGCCCATCTCAAACGTCTGGATTTAATGTTCCTAATTATGTCAGGTGAAGAATACAATGCGTGCAGTTCTGTGTTGTGTAACTTCCTCCATTCTATAATGAAAATATTTTGAGTTCAATCCATAAGATTTATCTATTTGCAAATGTTTATTTGCTACAACATGTGTAGAATATTAACGTTTTCGCCTTTTCGGCATCATCAGATATGTTAAAAACACGTAATCTAGAACTTGAACAAATTAACGAATATACATTGTAATATACATGACAGATAGATTTTCTTGAGTTTTATGTATTATGTTATTGTAAGTAAAAAGGTTTTTGTAGAAAATGATTTCCAGGACATGTCAAATGTGATTGCATATACATATAACTCATGTTGCAAACACATATGAATGATTAAATCACAAGCATTAAATTATTGCCAAGTATGAATGTCAGCAATATAAAAGGTTTAAATTGAATATGTTAATTATGAGTGAAATGGTGATGTAATAGTAATAAATTTCAAAAGACAAAATTTATAAAACAATAATAGATGATTAATAAATTAATAATAGTAATAATAATGATAAAATTGATAAAATCTTATGTGTCGTATTGTCGTGCTGTTACAATTGATCCTTGGTAGTTGTTTAGCAATACATTTGGCTGTTCTTCATTCATCAATCTTGAATTTATTGATTACGTATATAGGTGACTGCATCCAAATAGTAGCAAAAACATCATTGTGTTAGCAGAAATATATGCTTGTAGATTTAGAATGGGTGATATGCTGAAATAAATAACATAATACATAAAACTCATGAAAATCTATCTGTCATGTATATTACAATGTATATTCGTTAATTTGTTCAAGTTCTAGATTACGTGTTTTAACACATCTGATGATGCCGAAAAGGCGAAAACGTTAATATTCTACACATGTTGTAGCAAATAAACATTTGCAAATAGATAAATCTTATGGATTGAACTCAAAATATGTTCATTATATTATATTAGATTTATCTGAATACAAAATGAATTGTAAAATTCCTCCATTCTCCTGCAACGTCATCCCTCTTAGCCCCAAATATTTTCCTAAGCACCTTATTCTCATACACCCTTAACCTATGTTCCTCTCTCAAGGTGAGAGTCCAAGTTTCACAACCATAAAGAACAACCGGTAATATAAATGTTTTATAAATTCTAACTTTCAGATTTTTTGTCAGCAGACTGGATGATAAAAGCTTCTCAACCGAATAATAACAAGAATTTCCTATATTTATTCTGTGTTTAATTTCCTCCCGAGTATCATTTATATTTGTTACTGTCGCTCCAAGATATTCAAACTTCTCCACCTCTTCGAAAGATAAGTTTCCAATTTTTATATTTCCTTTTCGAACAATATTCTCGTCACGAGACATAATCATATACTTTGTCTTTTCAGGATTTACTTCCAAACCTATCTATTTACTTGCTTCCAGTAAAATTTTCGTGTTTTCCCTAATCTCAGGAAGATGCATAACTAATGAGAAATCAAGAATTCTTTTCTTCTTCTTCTTCGTCTATGAATTAAAATCAAAGTCGATTCCAGTATTATTAATTTATAAATCATAAAATGTCTTTCCGACACTTTGTACCTTGGTGCTCTTTCTGTAAAAAAAACTCTACAGTCTAAGGTTTATTCAACATCAGAATTACGATACGAACTTCCTAGCTGTCTTTATAAATAGAAAAAAAAAATTCTTGAAAACAATTATAATAATTAATAATAATATATTTATTTAATCTGGCAGAGCTGAGGCCAGTAAGCCTTCTCTTCCGCCCAGCCAGACTCTAATTCTAACTGAATACAACGCTTACATAGTTATTACATTAATATCTAGACCATAACACGAAAGTATATAATGAAAGTTGGATAAGTAATGTTAGTGTGACAATAATAAACATTGGTAAGAAATAGTTACAATAATAATAATAATAATAATAATAATAATAATAATAATAATAATAATAGTAGTACTAGTAATAATAATAATTATAATAATAATAATGAGATAATTTAGTTATTTATCTGTGATATATATATATATATATATATATATATATATATATATATATATATATATATAAAACCATTAAACATTGAGAAACCTGAAACAGCTATTATTGTTAACAAGAATTGTCAGAAAAATATTTCGTTAGTCTATTCTTAAATTGGTTTGATGTCTGACAGTCCCTGACATTACTCGGTAGGGAATTCCAAAGCCGAGGAACAGCCACAATGAAAGAAGATGAATATGAGGATGTTCGGTGGGAGGGAATGGATAATATTGAGGAGTGTTGTGATCGTGTGTCTAGGTTGTGATGGGTGGATAAATTTTGAAAACGAGACGCAAGATAGACAGGAGTGGAGAAATGCAATATGTGAAAGAGAAGGGAAAGACAGTGGATTTTCCTACGATCTTCTAGACGGAGCCAGGACAACATTTCGAGGGATGGTGTTACGTGATCAGCCCGGCGAATATTATGGGTTTGATACGGGTATTATGTGTCACATACGCGATACAATGTTACATTCACATAACTGTTGTTCAACTGATGATAGTAAGAAATACTGTATCATATTTCAGGTTAACGTCTTGTGATGTAGAATGAATATTTTCAGAGTACTAATATTGTTTTTTTTTTCTGAACATAAAAGAGTATTTATTTTGATAAAATGAAAATTTTCCTTATTATTTGTTATAATAAGGTTAGAATCATAATTCTATATTTTGTATGTTATTTTTATACGTATGAGTGTGAGATTTGGACTCTCACTTTGAGAGACGAACAGAGATTAAGGGTGTTTGAGAATAAGGTTCTTAGGAAAATATTTGGGGCTAAGAGGGATGAAGTTACAGGAAAATGGAGAAAGTTACACAACGGAGAACTGCATGCATTGCATTCTTCACCTGACATAATTAGGAATAATAAATCCAGACGTTTTAGATGGGCAGGGAATGTAGCACGTATGGACGAATCCAGAAATTCATATAGTGTGTTATTTGAGACCAGAGGGAAAAATACCTTTGGGGAGGCCGAGACGTAGATGGGAGGATAATATTAAAATCTTGCACAGGATAGGGATCGATGGCGGGCTTATGTGAGGGGGGTATTAAACCAGCGGGTTCCTTAAAAGCCATTAGTAAGTAAGTAAGTTGTATGAGTAAATTATTCTAGACTGGGAATTACGAAGTTTATAATTACAATTATTGCTATTTTTATATGTTCTAAGGCTGTCGACGATTGGAGCACAAGTTTGGTTACCACTCCGCTGTACATGTTTGTCGTTCTAGTTCACTGACATTGAAAGGTGCGCTACTACTTTTCAGTCGGTAGAGATATAGTCCAAGCTCATACAACTTAACAGTTTCGGTACAAACTACCTAGCTCTGCTAATAATAATTCAGAAGATGATGGATATAATATCGAAGCTAGTCAATCAGGTAATATAACAGCATGATTTAAGTATTAACACAGGGAGTAGTGAAGTTGTTATGTATCTAATTTAAATAATTCAACAGCTCCCCCCACTACCATTAATGCAGAACACAATGTCAATACGGCGGTTGCTGTCGTCTGCGATACAACAAACTTTTCTGTTGATTTTCGAGTTAGTCATTTTTTTCGGTTATTATATGCTTATTTAAGTTGTGTTAACTCTCGCTAGTGGTTTTATATTTTATTTTATCCATCTTAGTATTTATTTTACTATTGTAAAATTTTTGTTTTATCACTTATTATTATTATTATTATTATTATTATTATTATTATTAATGAATTATTTTGTATTACAATCTTTGTATCATTTCTGTCACGATTATTCTATTATTATTATTATTATTATTATTATTATTATTATTATTATTATTATTGATACTATTATTTATATCATCAGTATTATTATTTGAACCCTGTAAAATTTATGTACACTACTGGACTGCACCCGAGCACGAGCATATGCTCATTTCGGGTATCTATTCATATGTATTCAATTCAAATGTAAATTGTAAATAAATTTGAATTTGAAAAGTTCATCAGTTCTAATAATAAAATATGTTCCATCGACTCTGAGGGTATAATGTGTTTCTGACACTTTCTATGAATATCAGCATCATTTAGCCAGATATCAGACAGTGCTTAAATAAGTCCATGTTTTGTTGTAAGCCTCTTTTTGTTCACTTTCTTCTTCAGTATAGAGTATTCTATTCAACAGCGGAACAGAAATTTGTGTACTTAGCTTAGAGCCTTAGGGTGCTATTCATAGACTTTCTCAGCACGCGCTACGAGCGTACTAAGCTAGCCCCGGGTATCCACTGGTTACTAGTACAGAATTCAAATCATATCCTATCGCGAACACTGGTTCATGAATACGAAAAACGCTGATCATCCACCGGAAGCCAGAGCTAAAAATGTCTATGAATACGGTCCTTAGAGAGTAGTTGAAGGTGGGACATATTTGTCATCCTCAAACGTTTTGAAGGACATTTCTGCTGTGTATTAAAATCATTTAGGTCATCTTTAGCCTCTTCCATTTTTACATGTTTCTGAGACGTAATTTTTAACTGGCAATGCCAATGTTTTCATTGTTTCCGACGTTGTTCTTCTGTTTCGGAATGATTTTAAGAATAGTTCCTTCCGAAAAGGAAGATAGTGTCGATAGTTCTGTGTCTCAACAGATTTAAAGTATAGACGTGGAAAAATTATTAGACTAAATTAATTATATGTGCAACGAAGCTGTATTTATCGGTAGAAATAATGAACATAAATGTATTTTGCACAGATATAATGAACAGAAAATTGAGTCTTGAGGTTACTAATATTTTATGAACATTCCCTTATTCTTTATTAACACGTTGATTTCGTCAGGGATGCTGGACAACCAAAGTTTGACACTTTCTATGAATATCAGCATCATTAGACCAGATATCAGACAGTGCTTAAATGAGTCCATGTTTTGTTGTAAGCCTCTTTTTGTTCACTTTCTTCTTCAGTATAGATCACAGATTTTCAATTTCGTTCATGTCCGGTCTTCTTGCAGGCCATGGGAGAATATCTTCTGCAGAATTACCAACATAGCCAGAAAAAATATACTTAACCATTGGAAAAATATACCAGAAGATATAAACAATCATATTTACAACAATAGAGTCTCTGTGAATTATACTTATAGTTGATATGACGAATTATATTATGTTTCCAAGAAAAATTTTTAGTCTAATAATGTGTCCATGTCTGTAGTACCATATGTAAAATACCTAAATTCCTGAACGAATCGATTCCAGTCAAAATTCATTGACCGTAACAAAATTGAAGTGTTCATAATTTGTAAACAAAAGAATATTTATAATGTTGACGACCCATCACTAAGTTCTGACACTTGTACTTCTACTGTACAGTTGAAATGAAATATGAACACCTCTCCACACCGAGACAGTAGAGGACAGATTAATAATATAAAAGCGTAACAAATGACCGTGTTGTTAGCGAATAGCGTTACAGACAGACTTGTAGCCTACGCTGCTACAGTAATTAGAAACCTGAGAGAATAATTTTATTGTGAGTATGCAGCGATCGTATCTCCACAAATTATATATAATGAATCGTGCATGAAGGGTATGTAATTGGTATGACACGAAAACACACTAAGCAATGCATTGTTATTCATTCAGGAGAAGTAGAATGGTTTTAATTTTGTAACGCAGTGTACTTATGATAAGAGCTTTGCGTGTGTCAGTGAAGTGCAGAACAAATGAAGTAACAGCTACATGCTGACAGCTCAAAATTAAGATAAAAGCGTACATATGCTACTGTGTCGTACTTTGCAGGGGCGGAGGATTCGTTCTACGATATTTAAAATGCCAAGAGGAAGTAGTTCTTACATATAACGTTCTGAGAACAGAATAGGCCCTACTCAAAAAAGTAACAATTGACGGCTTTAAATAAACTTGTCTTTCAGCCAACATTTCACAAAGAATAATCCGGGAAGAAATAAAAGCGTTACAATGTTTTCATAATTACTTTTTTAATGAGAGATGAGTTTAATTTTTTGGAATCATGCATAATATTCACATATATATATATAATTTGAACTGGTAATGGAAATTAGGGGAAACGGCTGAACAGATTTTAATAAATGACCCCTCATTTTGAAGCTTGGAACCCAAAGTTTTTCAGAAAAATATCAGTTTTCAGTGAAGTATCAATTTTACTACATCATTTTCCTATTTTCCAAAATCCATCTGTCGTCAGTTTTGAGAACTAGCTAATTGCATTCAGGAGAAGCGAAGCGAGCATCAAGTCGGCCGTGTTGCATTTCAGAATAAAACAAGACACACACTACAGTAAACAATATTACACGAAGGCCACGATCTGCAAGAATGCTGACATATTTAGAGCTCAAATTAAATTGGTTATTAAAAACGTAACTTACTAAAAATAATTTACAGGTTCGATTCTGTAGTGTGTAATTTTCTGGGTATAGCTGTGTATTGTATATTAAAAACTACAAAACTTAAGGTGGTTTGATGACATTATTACCATTAGAAATAAAATATTATTGTAGTTAATGCCGTGATGTGACTATTTTTAATTAATTATACATATTAATGCTATATTGATGATATGAAAGTGAAGCGTTTTGGGGTTATATAAGTAGATGTAGAGAATAACTTAAATTAGATTTTGATTTCTATATTTTACTGAGTGGCGACTATATAGTACCTATATATAGTATATGTTACTGAAAGCTATAAAACTTACGTAAGATAATAATATTATTAATAATCAAATATTTTATAGTTATTAATCAAGTGGGGTTGGGTCTTTTTCATATATTTAATGGCGGTGTGGTGTAGATATTTATATGCGTGGTTCTCTTCAGTATTGGCTCGAGAGAGAGTATCTTTCATTATTATGGAAGCAAATAACTTTCAGAATGTCTGGTATTCTCCATTGAAAATAAATCTGAAAAATGTTTATTTGAACGTCTAATGAACTTAGTTTGCAGCATTTGCTGCACAAGCCACTAGTATATGTATAATTTGAACTGGTAATGGAAATTATGGGAAAACGGCTGAACGGATTTTAATAAATGACCCCTCATTTTGAAGCTTGGAACCCAAAGTTTTTCAGAAAAATATCGGTTTTCAGTGAAATATCAATTTTCCTACATCATTTTCCTATTTTCCAAAATCCACCTGCCGTCAGTTTTGAGAAATAATGGCTTTTCAGAATAAAACAAAACACAAACACACTACAATAAACAATAGGATATTACACGAAGGCCATGACCTGCAGGATTTCTGACATATTTCGAGCTCAAATTCAATTGGTTATTCAAAACTTCAATACTTACTAAAAATACATCACATATTCATTATATGAGGTCTCGATATTTACAGGTCAGATTCTGCGGTGTGTAGTTTTCTGAGTACAGCTGTGTATTGGATATTAAAATCTACAAAATTTGAGATGGTTTGATGACATTATTACCATTAGAAATGAAATATTATTATTAAATGCCATTATGTGACTATTTTAATTAATTATACATATTAATGCTATATTGATGATATGAAAGTGAAACGTTTGGGGTTATGTAGATGTAGAGAATATCTTAAATTAGATCTTCACATCTATAATTTACTGAGTGGTGTCTGTATAGTATATATAACTACAAAACTTACTTCACTAAATCCCCAAGGTAAAAAAAAAGTAAGATAATAATATTGTTATTAAAAAATCAAATATTTTTATCGTTATTAATCGAGTGGGGTTGGGTCTTTTTCATATGCTTAATGGCGTGTGGTGTAGATGTTTGTATGCGTCATTCTCTTCAGTATTGGGTCGAGAGAGGGCAAAAATTATAGTTCCTTAGGAAAGACCAAACGGTATTACTTTCTGATAAGATAAGAAGCTACAAAATTATGTAGTCTCCCGATCTTTTCAGCAAGATCTCTTAGCAGGATAAAATGATTTTACCCTCTTCATTTCAAGCTCTACATGCAATAGCTAGGCTATACCAAGATGCTATGTATATTGTTCGAAAGCATAGCAAACCTGACATTTTTTTAACTTTCACCTACAATCCACAATGTCCTGAAATAGCTATTCCCTTATTCCCACATTAAAAACCCACTGATCGTCCTGACATTGTTACTTGCGTTTTCGCGCTGAAACTCAAAAACTGAAGATGGATAGGTTCAAGAGAAAGTATTTGGCATAAAAAACATTCAGAGGGAATATGTTTCATTATTACAGAAACAAATAACTTTCAAAATGCCTGGTATTCTTCATTCAAAATACTGTAAATCTGAAAATTTTGTATTTGAACGTCTAATGAACTTAGTTTGCAGCATTTGCTGCACAAGCCACTAGTTACGTATATAATATAATAACGGAATATCTCACTTTCTTCAAAACCTAAACTATTAATATAAATTAACAATATTTTTCAAACTATTCATAATCAGTCAGACAGGCTAACGATCCCCACAGTGGGTTTTCACCTGACGACGAAGAGAGATCCACTCTTCTAAACGTTGTGCTACAATTTTTTGAAAATTAGCAATGGAGAAAATCCAAACAACTCAACCATTAAATAAGCCATTCTGCGAAACCTTGGACGAACTTCAAATAAATACGAATGACACAATATAGTCTTTAATATAATATCTAAAAAATGGAAAACTCTTATTGATATGCATTAAATAAAAGCAAACAAAATATTTCACCTTTTAAAATGCATTTATAAACGTAATTTAATCTTAACCATTACCACCACCATCATCAACAAATTCAGGACAGAGGTTCATTTCGGCTTCAACGGAGTTACGAAAAAGCCTCCCAAGAGGTATTTTTTCAGTCGCCTTCTTTCGGTAGATAATTTAGAATCTTGTTTGGAATTTTTGTGTTGTCCATTCTAGTCACGTGCTGCGGTCTATTCTTTCTATACGTTGACAGTTTGTCCTTCACTGATTTAATTTTTAGTCAAACCAATACGTCATCGTCTCTTTTACGGCACAATGTGTATTCGTCTTACTATTGTAGTGTCATAAATAAAGTGTAACATTTATACCTGTTCAACATATTTTTCATTGGCATTCTAGCACACTAATGGAACATGGTATCTCTCAAGCAGAGAATGAAAAGAAAGTTGTCATTCTGTGACCAATGTTTGCATAAAATATAACTTACACATGTTATATAAACATAAATATGTAACCTACTACGAAGAAGTTCTAATTACTGTACTAAAAAAAATCTTTAATTTTTCTCGTCATGTTTTAAATGTGAAGTAACTCATATAAAACAGTAGGCCTACTGAAACAGTGAGCACTTGCGAAGGAATTCATGCCATTAAAATAGCCAACCGCTGGCTCACCGTTATCCAAACGGTCAGAGCGTCGACTTTCAAAACTAGTAACACGGGTTCAAATCCCGGTTTGTACGCGAGGAATTTGTGGTGAACAAAAACGGCGTTCGGCAGTATGTTTTCACGGGCTACTCTCGTTTTTTCCTATCGGAATTCCACTACTGTTACATTCGCCATAATAATTAGGTCTAGACCCATCATACTGGTGCGTAGTGCTGCTCATCGGAGTGACTACTACCGCGGAGGAATCTGAGATTACGAATAAAGCTCTCCACCGGTGATCTCCGGTACTACCGTAGGTGGAACAGGGAACATACGGAGGGATGCGGTGGTTCGGAGCGAAGCGAAGTTGGAGGACGTAGAGCTCAAGGACGACCGGCGCGTACGGACTGAGGGTAGTTGTGAGTGGAATAAAATGGCACCAAATCGTATATCCGTCGCATGGAAATTCTTTAATTTAGTTGAAGATAATAATAAAGTCGCACGCTGTGAACTTTGTGGACGAATTTACTCTAAGGGTAGTTGTACTTCGAATTTTTTAGACCATTTGAAACGATCGCACAATCGCGAGCTTGAAGAAAGTAATTAAGTAAATTTAACTGTTCAAAACACTTTTGAGCTCTTTTAAAAAGCGAGTTTACTTTGATTTATATATAAAAGTTCTAATAAATAATTTCGTGGTTTTGTGTGCAGACACAGTAACGTTGTGAATGAAAAACTGAAAAGCAGAAGAATTTCAGCAAAAAAAAGACCCTCTAAGATTGATCCAGCATATTGTTACGAGATGAAAATCCAAACTTCAGTGATGAGTCGCTTAGTTGAAATGAAATATGAGTTGGTGATTGTGTTGACAGAAAAGCCAAATGCTCCGCAGGTCCGTATTTGAAAAAATCTCTATGGCGTGGACCAGGTTAGATAGATTCGCTGAGTAGGTCTAAGTTTTAAAATGTAGGTATGTAAGTGTTTAGGCTAACATTAAGAACCGCGGTTGTGGTATTCGTATTTGCTGTCAAAAATAAATTATTACCATTCAGATACACATTGACGGTTAATTAGTGATATTATTGTTTTCGTAGTTTTAAAATTACGCAAAACTTTAGATACGATTTTTTAAACTGCTTTAGTGCTACTGTCCCAAAGGTCCACAGTGTAGAGAAAAAGTCTTGAAATTTCTATAAAACGTAACTTTCGAGGCAATAAAAATCATACGTATCTTATATGGAATATTTAAAAGGCAACTTCAGTTATTAGATTAAAATATTGAGTTTCATTCTGAAACTCAAGAAACATGTGGTAATAAAGTTGATATCCGCTTATATTTTTTTTTATTACAGAGGAAGAGTGACGCGTTTCAGAAGAGACAGTTCAAATACTGACACCCTTTAACACAATGATCACAGTCCTGTATGGTGAAGAATCTTAATAAATTATTTTGGACAGTAAACTTTAACCCATTGATACCACACGTTTCTTTTGTTCCATTCTGAAACTCCCTTAATATATTTTACGTTAAACTAAACCGATTAGAATAATAATTGACAAAAACTGTTTGTGAATAAACGAGTGTTTCCAGGAAAATTATAAATGTTTACATTAGCTACTAAAAAGCTTTACTTCTGTGTTAGATTTCAGTTAATTTTAATGTTATTAATTTTATCAATGACATAAAACTAATACGCTTTTCCATATACAGTATACTATGAATTCCAAAACTAGAAAAAAAAAATCTGTCAGCTAACGTAGTACTTCAAGCAAAACAAGAAAAAAGAAGAGCCGAAGAAAGAGAGAGAGGTAAATAAAAAAGAGAAAATAAACAACAAAAAATTACACACTTATATTAAAAGAAACGCGGACTTCAGCGGACTCGAATCACTACCTGATCCGATTAAAGGAATGCTCAGCGGAAAGTGTATGTCTCCGCCACAGCACATATAAAACCTACGCGGCTTCAATCGGAGGTAACAGGAGGTCTCCGATTGAAAGCACACAAACAACCGCTCCGGAGAAAAACCTGATCATAAGCATCACTACTGGTGCGTTATACCACTTCCCATGCTGCATCAAACAAAGGGCAATGCTCTGTGACAAAATGTCTACCATCATTATTATTGCGGGTGTTTCTTCTAAAATGTGGATACTTGTGAAATTAAAGTAATGACAATAACATCCACAATTCGGTTAATATTAAACGGTGTTCATTAAAATTCATTAAACTTAATACAATACAATAAACAATCACAACAGTTGTATGAAGAAGTTCTCGGGCTTCTTTTATTTTTAAAATCAGACATTTTCGGAGATTGCATCCCCATCGTCCCAAGATGTAAAATTTCAAGTTACTTTATATAATAAATATTAATTTAATAATCTGCTCTCAATGAGGGTGAATATAAAGATTCAGAATAAAAATACTACAGAATAATTTAGCAAGACAAAAATGATTAAGTACATGAACTGTGAGGTAAAAAAACCCAGTTAACTGCAAATCCAATAGAATCATTAATGGCCAAAATATAAATGGTAATGTAATATTTGGATTGGATCCTTGAGAATATTCAATGACATTTTTTGAATTTCAGAAAATTGGAGACCAGGTGCTTTTAAAATATCACATGTGAATGTAGGAAGTATGCCACGCGCTCCAAACAAAAGACCAGAAACACTGCACTGACTAGTGGGAATGTTATATTTCTCACTTAGGTATGGGATGCAGGACTCATTACTTGTACCAAATTGAAAACAATTGTAATGTTCAACATATTTTAAATTCAAACAAAAGATCGTAATTTTAAATATTTTTGTTACAGACTTACCCATCACAGATGATGAGGATGCAATCCCCGAAACATGTCCGATTTTATCAATTAAAGAAGCCCGACAAGTACATTTGTGTTCATACAACTGTTGTGATTGTTTATTGTATTTTATTGCATGTTATAAATTAAAGTAAGTCAACATCTACCGGTCGACCTGGTTGGCGAGTTGGTATAGCGCTGGCCTTCTATACTCAAGGTTGCGGGTTCGATCCCGGGCCAGGTCGATGGCATTTAAATGTGCTTAAATGCGACAGGCTCATGTCAGTAGATTTTCTGGCATGTAAATGAACTCCTGCGGGACAAAATTCCGGCGCATCCGGCGACGCTGATATAACCTCTGCAGTTGCGAGCGTCGTTAAATAAACCATAGCATTTAACATTTACTTAACATCTACCGTTAGAAAGAAAACAGTTCCTCAGCAATTTAGCTGAAATGAAAGAATTTAACAATGAAGCTAAACTACTAGAAAAATGATTTTCCTAACGCTGATTATGAACAATAAGGATGAATCCAGAAGGCTGGAAGATGCACATAATGTATATTCTGTAGGCTAGTCTATATTTCAATTTTCTGAGTGATGATGCAATTTTGTGTGTTTTGTTCTTGTAATTTATTCTCATTTTGTGTTTGTTTGTCATTGTTTATTTGTTTACTGTTGTTATGTTGGCCTTTTTTCCACTACTGCTACATCCCGGTACTTGGGTTGTATACAATGTATTGTGCTACTTGTTTTGTTTTCTGTGGCGAAGCCTGTGACATCTATGTATGTTTTTAGCTAATAATAATAATAATAACAATAATAATAATAATAATAATAATAATAATAATAATAATAATAATAATAATGAACAGTGCTGTTGAAATGGTGGTACTGTTTCCAGTCAATTACAACGTTCAATATTTTTCATCGTCGTGTTTCACATTAATTTACAGAAACAAAAATACGAAAGGTGTTGATAAAATTATTCGATTACATTCTTCTTAGTTAGTAAACCTCACGTTCAAAAAATTAAATTTTAACCAACCAAGTCATTGTTGTTACTTATCCAATAGCCCGTCCACTTCTGCTTCGGCATGTGAACGTGAGGCCAGCAGCCGGCTGGTCGGTCTGGACCCTTCAAGGGCTGTGGCGCCACGGATGATTATTATTATTATTATTATTATTATTATTATTATTATTATTATTCGCACTTATCCAATGGCTTCGCGCTATTTTAATGAGATAATAGTTTTGAAGTAGATTTAGAACTGTTTAATTTTCTGACTTTATGTCAGTATATAATTTGAACTGGTAATGGAAATTGCGGGAAAAGGCTGAACGGATTTTAATGAATGACCCGTCATTTTGAAGCTTGGCATCCAAGAATTTTCAGAAAAATAGTAACTTTTAGTGAAGCGTTAGTTTTCCTACATAATTTTCCTATTTTCCAAAATCCATCTTTCGTCAATTGTGAGAACTGTCAGAATAAAAGAAAACAAACACTACAACAAAAAATAGGCTATTACACGAAGGCCATGACCTGCAGGATTGCTGACATATTTACAGTTCAAATTCAATTGGTTATTAGAAATTTCAAGACTTACTAAAATAATTTACAGGTCCGATTTTGCGGTGTGTAATTTTCTGAGTACAGATAATATGCATTGGATATTAAAATCTACTAAACCTAAGGTGGTTTGATGATAGTATTACCATTAGAAATGAAATATTATTATAGTTAATGCCATGATGTGACTATTTTTCATTAATTATACATATTAAACCTATATTAATGATATGTAAGTGAAACTTTTGGGGTAATATAAGTAGATGTAGAAAATATCATAAATAAGACCTTGATATTTTCTATAATTTACTGAGTGGCGGCTACAAAACTTACGTAAGATAATATTGTTAATAAAAACATCAAATTTTTACAGTTATTAATCAAGTGGGGTTGGGTGTTTTTCATATACTTAATGGCGGTGTGGTGTAGATATTTATATGCGTCATTCGCTTCAGTATTTGCTCGAGAGAGCGCAAAAATTACAGTTCCCAAGAAAAGACCAAAAGGTATTTCTTACTGATAAAATAAGAGGCCCACAAACCTACAATCCGCAATAACCTGAAATAGCTATTGCTTTACTCCTATATGAAAAACCCACTGATCGTCCTGACATTGTTACTTGCGTTTTCGCGTTGAAACTCAAAAACCAAGGTGGATGGGTTCAGGGAAAAGTATTTGACATAAAAAAATTATTCAGAAGGAGTATGTTTCATTATTATGGAAGCAAATAACTTTCAAAATGCCTGGTATTCTTCATTGAAAATAAATCTGGAAAATTTTTATTTGAACGTCTAATAAACTTAGTTTGCAGCATTTGCTGCACAAGCCACTAGTTTAATTATACTTTTATGTGTAATTGTTGCTTTTTCACTACAGAATTTAGGTCTATTGCAGACAGGGAATATTCATTGAACGTTGAAGATGACTCTTTAATACTATTCTGTGACATTTTATATTTTCAAATAAGCTTACAATACATCCCGGAAAATCAGAGATGAGTACCAATTTAAGACACCAAAGGACACCACATTGATAATTAGGGACCGGATTTTTATGTAATTACATATTATATTCCTTTTAACCTAACCGTATATAAATAACATATCTTTGTGAATCTTGTAATTACCATTAATATTAAAATTTTATACTACATATTTTAAAATATTTACCTCACATTACATATTATGGCTTGGAATTACATAAATCTACATATTTAGTAGTTTTATTGATTTTTACTTCTCGAAAAGGAAAAAAAATTCTATTCCAGGAAGCAATAGAGGCACTCACCCCATACTGCCCACTGTAAGCATGAGTGAACAAAAGGCAACGTTTCTCATACAACTTCTTGTATTGTAAAAATCACTCAGAAAGTAGCGTTCCTTCATGCAGTGGACGAAGAAGACATGATTTGTCTGGAATTATACTTGTTCTGCACACGTCTTAACTAGCTGTTCCCATGCAATTTCCAACCTTACCCACCCTCTTCCTAATCCTTCCAGGGGAAACCCATGTCATGTCTGACATGAGCCGCAATAAAGTAGCCGACTTCTGAAAAAAAGCTGGAGTAAAGGAACAAACTGGAAAGATTCAAATCTAGTCTTTCAGGTAAAGCTCCCTGTAAAGCAGATTTGAATAATTTCAAGGGAAAAATTGTTCCGGGGCTGGGTATCGATCCCGGGACCTCTGGTTGACCTCGAAATTATTCAAATCTGCTTTACAGGGAGCTTTACCTGAAAGACTAGATTTGCATAATATATACGTCACTGTGTACGTTGACAGAAAACCACAATTCCAAGTCACGCAGAAATTGTGTGCACTCGATGTGGGTCTCTGGCGTTTCGTCAGCCCACGCGAGTTGTGTGGATATAAAGGGAAAAGTTGGGACGGTGTCGGATGGAGTTCCTGGGTAGCTCAGTTGGTAAGAGCGCTGATACGTTCAACCAGAGGTCCCGGGATCGATACCCGGCCCCGGAACAATTTTTCCCTTGAAATTATTCAAACTGGAAAGATGTTGAAAGATTAAAATAAATAGCTTTTCAGGTTATTGCTTGACCTCTTTACTTTAAATTTAGTAGACCTATACGGAAATGGGATTTTCCGAGCAATTAGAAAGTATGGTTCTCGGCTGGAATACTCCTACCCTTCTGAATGAGACAGGAATGTCACTTTTCAAACAACAGTTTGTAAATGCCTATAGTTTGAGGTTTTAGTAGATACTTTGTTTCTTACAGGGAGCAGCTAAAATGCATGTGTCCCACATCTCCTCTTATTTTCTCCTAATCCAGTAAAGCGAAATAGTGCTTGCAGTACTGTTGTGTCATTCATTTTCACTCAGTTCTCTAGTTTTAGTACTTACAGTACCTATAAAGTGCATGTGAGTTTATCTACTGCTTTTAACTAACTAAAATGGCCCCTGTATCTTCAAACCTAACGACAAAAATAAAATCATGGATTGCAATGGACGAAGCTTTCACTACAGACGGAAAAATAGTAATGTGTCAAGTGTGCAGTAAAAAAGTCGAGTGCTGCATGAAATTACAACTGGAGAGTCTTACCTATCCTATATCTACCACATATTGATATTATATATTTACATGATTTTACATATTTTGGTACATATTCAGCTTATTTTTCTTACATAAATATGTACATATTTCACATCTTGATATTACATAAAAATCCGGTCCCTACTGATAATAAAAGGCATCTATGCCCTACGCAAGATTCCACCCAGCGTTAAAACTGAAGAGCTGACGCTGCGTACACCGCGGTTGAAATTATGAAATTTACCAATATTAATTTTAGAGAACATTACAAGTCTTATGATTTAAAGATATTGACAGTTAAGTTATGTTTGAAGGTTTTGTATAAAGAAGTGGACAACTGTCACTGAGCGCAATATTACAGTAGCCTATATCTCATGTGTCGGCTTCATTAATATATATGCTTATATAGAATTATGTATTAGCAGCGGAGAATGAATACAAATCACAATATAAAGCTCGTGCAACGTTCTCAGGAATGGAAAATAAAATGAACGGCTTTCAGTCGCTATCTATTCAGAACATCACACAGGCCAATAAAAACTGTGTGGTTATGACAGAGTGCAAGGGGAGGCACTCGCATTTACGTGCTGCTTCTGCTATAGCTAGTTCTATTGATCATTTGTTCAATATTGTTGCTACCATGGCAAACCTTAGCCACAACACAAGCCTAGACGAATCGCATTTTGTGGTTCGTATTAAAACATCGTGTGTTTCAGTCAACCCACAAAAACCAAGGAGTTTATGTATTGTGGTTTGTAACACAGTCAATATGAAATGTGGAGAAACATACAGACACACACACACACAGGCCTACCATTTCGTAAGCGTCTTCACGTTCCAATAGTGTGAAGAAAATTTATGTTGCAAAACGGTGTGGACATACTTTCCGTAATGCGTTTCCAGGCATGATGCCTCACAAAACAGGAGCGATCACATATCGTTCTGTCATACAATGAGGAAACTATTACAGCTAAGATAAAGATGCATTTACTGAAATATATTAAACACTATTACATACCTATGCAATGCAAACACACGCTCTCAGAGACGCTCTGAAGCTATGTAGGACAATATCTTGAGATGTGTGACAAATGTAACGTTATTAATCTAAAAAAACACATTCCAATTTTTTCCTACAACCGATTTTCACTCCCCTCTTATTTATTCGCCAGTTTTCATACTCTCTCTCGCTATCGTAATATTAATACTTGATCACAACGCTTTAACAAGCTAGAAATTCCACTTCACACATCATCTCTGTATTCCTCATCTTTCACTGTTGCTACCTCTCGTCACTGGAACTCTCTGCCGCCTGAAGTCAAGGGCTGCCGAACATTTAAATCTTTCAAATCCAAGTTAGAAAATTATCTTATGATGAGTTGCCAAACTAACTTACTATTATGACAAGTGTTGTATTACATGTTTCCACGTATTCACATTTTTTTATATATTCTACTGATATTTAACTTATTTTATATTTTTTTTTTTTCATATTTCACGATAATGGTATATCTATAATGTGATAACTTGACATATATATATATATATAAATAACTTTCCCTACTGTGTGAGTACCTAAAAATATTGTATTCATTGTATGCTTCGTACTTCACTATTTTTTACTATTTTATTATTATTATTATTATTATTATTATTATTATTATTATTATTATTATTATTATTATCAATAATTGGCTTATATTTTTATATTTTGTATGTCTCATGCTTTTTCCTTTCTTTCTATATGTTATGTATTATGTCCGATTTCTACTTACTTGTTGTCTACATTATATTATTATTATCTTATTCAGTTTTGTGTGTAAAATTGTAGTGTACTTTGTAAATTTGTAGTGTTTTTGTAACGCAGTTTTACTCCTGGTTGATTGCTAGAGAAGGCCGTATGGCCTTAACTCTGCCAGATTAAATGAGCCATTATTATTATTATTATTATTATTATTATTATTATTATTATTATTATTATTATTATTATTATTATAAATTGTTAGTATTAATTATTGGTATTATTATTAACTGTATTTTTAATTGCTAAGTTTATTATTGTCATTATTGAGTGTAATTAGTTACCACTGCCACCGGGTATATACCCATTGCAGTGTGAATAAATACATACATACACATATGTTATGTATTATGTCCGATTTCTACTTACTTGTTGTCTACATTATATTATTATTATTATTATTATTATTATTATTATTATTATTATTATTATTATTATTATCTTATTCTGTTTTGTGTGTAAAATTGTAGTGTACTTTGTAAATTTGTAGTGTTTTTTGTAACATAGTTTTACTCCTGGTTGATTGCTAGAGAAGGCCGTATGGCCTTAACTCTGCCAGATTAAATGAACCATTATTATTATTATTATTATTATTATTATTATTATTATCATCATCTATTAGAGTATACCACGACGTTACGGCGCGGGATCTTAGAGTAATTTTCTTATTTAAGCGGAATGTGAAAGAATGATTTTACAGGGAACTGGAAGCGAAAGGCCTCTCAAATTATTTTCTTCATACTTCGATAAAAATAAATTCAAATTAACAGAACGCGAAGACACATGATTTTTTAATCAGTCGGTATCGACATAGGCCTACTACGTCATAATCACTGTCAAATTTGCACACTCATTACCAACCTCCATTTGCATGAGAAGCATACAATAACCAATCATGTTTGGCACACAAAAGCATTGTGAAGAATATTAGTATACAGGCCACGCAGAAGACGTTCTGGATAGCAACGTCGATACGCAGGGGGCTTTGTATCAGCTAAGAAGGTGCGCCCGTCGATCCCACGTGTGGAACACAACAAATTAATAGATGCTGATTCAGAGGTACAGCAGCTGGTACAGCATTTCCTTACGGTTACTACAGCATCAGGTATCGGCGTTGAAATGTACGCAGCTACGAAAATGAATATCATATTCACATGGACCAAGTTCTCAGCACAGTGACGGCATAACAATGGGTAATAAATCACTAGAAAATATGTGAGAATATAAAATAAGTTGGTAATACAATGACTTACGACAAGCTGTGAATGTTCACTCAATGCAGAGAGGGCCAGGTCGCCACAGGGTGGGGCGCAATGGGGTCAGCACTTGGCACGGACCGACAGAAGCGGGCGGTGAAAAAATTTGAGCCTGAATTATCACCTAGCACCAGCATTTTCACCACCAACTTCACAAGGATTAAGGCTGGTTCACAATAAACCTGGAACGGAAACGACAACGAGAACTAGAATGGAAATATCGTTAAAATAAATGTATTTAAATGTAAGCATTCACAACGAATGCTCACATTTAAATACATTTATTTTAACGATATTTCCGTTCTAGTTCTCGTTGTCGTTTCCGTTCCCGGTTTATTGTGAACCAGCCTTTAGTCAGTCCAATCGTGCGTTCCGGCTTCACTCAATCCATCGTTTTCCAGGATAATCCGTATTCTTTCTGCCATTGGAAATCTGTTAGGTCTACCTAGAAGTGAGTTAGAATTTATTGTAATTTACAACTGAATATTTGTTCTAATTGTGATTTTCAGAAAAGTTGTAACAGCCCAGAAACAAAATTTGGCCCACCTGTTTTTTCCAAGTTTTAGTTATAACTAGGGATAGGATTTTGATGAAATTGCATCTTTTTTCTAGTAAGCCAGAAACATAGCTGCTTTAGTATTTATATGTTACGTGGTAAACTGAGTGTTTTAAGACATATTTTAGGGCTTTTTTTTTTCATTTTTTCCTGTTTCAACTCATAAGAGTATCTTTTGTTTTATTCGGTCATTTTTTAATCATTTTCATTTAATTTTGGCCATAAATCCCCATTATTAATGTAAAATAATGTTTATTTTCTTTGCTATTTTCTTTACATATTTTGTTCATTAATACCCATTATTTTGTATAATATTTTAATCGTTTTTCTACACATATATTGCCATTTTAACGTAGTAAACCCCATGTAATGGATCAGTCCAACCACTCCTTCAATATAGACTCCTCTATACGAGTACATGCTAATTCCGGACAAGAGTTGCCTTGTGGTAGACTACGTGGAAACTAAAAGTAAAGTAAATCCATGGCGCTACAGCCCATGAAGGGCCAAAACCGACCAGTAGACTGCTGACCTCACGTCCACATGCCGACGCAGAGGTGAACGATCATACATGGAAACTACATCAGGTAAAATGATTAATTAAAGTGTACTACTTAGAAAAAATTATGTAAAATTTAATTTAATTACTAGTCTAAATATTAAGTAGTACAAAACCTCTTTTCCTACTAAGCCAATTATGTAAGATAAATTTTTAGGGCATTTTTAAGGGCATCTTTTTAGAGATTTTTAGGTCATAGATGCATTGTTTTTAGGACATTTTTTCATGATTTATAGGTCATCAAAATCCTAGCCCTAGTTATAACATACTGGAACTTGGAAAATTGAGGTGGCCCAAATTTTTTTTCCTGGGTCTGTATATGATAGGTCTCTTCCCCATGTTATTTATACTCTTGACTTTTGACGAATGCACGCATTGTATTCTTCATCTGACAAAATTAGGAACATTAAATCCAGACGTTTGAGATGGGCAGGGCATGTAGCACGTATGGGCGAATCCAGAAATGCATATAGAGTGTTAGTTGGGAGGCCGGAGGGAAAAAGACCTTTGGGGAGGCCGAGATGTAGATGGGAAGATAATATTAAAATGAATTTGAGGGAGGTGGATATGATCATAGAGACTGGATTAATCTTGCTCAGGATAGGGACCAATGGCGGGCTTATGTGAGGGCGGCAATGAACCTTCGGGTTCCTTAAAAGCCATTTGTAAGTAAGTATACAAGGAAAATATTGAACATGACTGAATGACTATACTGATAATGGTGATGATAAGGAAGTTGCATAGTAATAGTGACGGTAATGTGGTAGTGGTGTTCAGAGAACAATATTACGCTATCAAGAGTTTTATACGTGTTAAAGAAATTAACTACTTGCGTTTCTCAAAATTATTTAAGATGTGCCTACTTTACTTTCTTTCAGTCGATAATTCGATATGCTCTAATTTTCTGGGGAAATGGAACCAAAATTGGAAGCGTCTTGATTTTACAAAAGAAAGCCATTAGAATTTTGTGTAAATCAAACTATCTGGAACATTGTCGGCCACTTTTCAGACAATCACGGATTTTAACAATAATAAATTTGTATATATATGATCTAGTACTTTACACTCGACAAAATATCGACAATTACTCATTAGTGGCCAATATACATGATCATGAAATTAGAAATAGTGAACAAATTAATATCCCATATTGTAGATTACACAAGAGCAACACAAACTTTTTAATTATGGGGATGAAATTATATAATAGCTTCCCAGTCAATATCATAAATTACCAATCAATAGCTTCAAAATTAGATTTTACAACTGGTTATTAAATAATCCTTTTCATTCTGTTGCTGAGTTTTTCAACACAAATTTGTATGAAACTGTATTTTAATAAATAAGTTTAATTGCAATTTAGTTAGTTTCCTTCAATTTAAAAGTTTCAAATTATTTCATGTTTTCACTGTATTATTTAAATTTTACTGTTTCTTTTATTAGTGTTTTTTAAAATGTATTTATATGTATTTTCAATGTATTCTGACGAAGCCTAAAACTGTATGTCTAATGGCCAAATAAATTGACTTGAATTGAATTGATGAGGCAATTCAAATACATACTAACAATTTGTGAACTCATCTGGAAGTAGTAGTGATAACTAAGTACATATGAAACGATATTGCAGGAGGCCAGAACCTTGTGTACGTAGCTAAGATAGCTTACCATACATCGTGAGCTCGATAGTTACAAGGAATCTTAGTGTTTTGCAGGATGTGACACCAGCCAGTGGGTGGGCAGTGTCAATATTCATGTGAGCACACAGTCTCGTTAACTGACAATTACCGCTTCCTTCTGCCTATTCAACTTGGCAACAAGCATAGCCATTTTTCCTCGCATAAACACTACATACGAACGCATTCCGTTCAACATAATGACGCCAGTGAAGGTCTGTGTGCTCCGTTTGAACAGTGTGAAAGCGAAATGTCACCATTTGTAAAAGCCTTGACATCGTGTATCTGCAGCAAATACTCTAAAACAGAAAATCAGGCAGTATGATCGAACATAAAGCTTAATTTTGCGGGTTGAAAGGATGTCAAAGTTCATGTGCTCTAAAGCGAGAGTAAAAAAGGCACAGAGAGTTCAAGCGAACTCTATCAAGTGAAGAAATAAATTTAAAATTCAGCTTTAATTTCAAAAAGGCTTCGGAATTACCAAAATTTTTTGTAGGTGAAATGCATGCCGTTAGTAACAAATTTTCGAACATTGGCTTCCAGTGATGACTGTTCCCTTGTAAGAGGTAGACGGAAAACAAGAATGATTGCAGAATGCTGGGTTTGCAGTGAAATACTACTCTTGGGCAAAACACTATGAATTAATGAATATTTTAATGATATACAGAGTGTTAAAAAGAATCAAATATTTTAGCAGGTGATAGTATGCATCAAAACGAGAAAAAAATGTCTAATAAACATGGATCCTACAACAGACCCTTTCTGAGATCTGAACAATTGTTCATGGAAGGTGCTCAATGTGACGTCCTTTCATGGCAATGCATTTCTCTGCCCTATAATACAGCAGGCTACCAGATAATCATACCGTAGTTGACACCCCTGGCATGGAATACTGATACGTCGCAAGGAATACTGAAAACAAAAGTTTGGTTGCGGATACGAGCAGCGTTGAGCAGAGATGGTGTTGTCAATTTTCGTAATCAGCATGTGTAGGCTGATAAAAATTCCCATGCAGTTGAAGAAATAAGGCATCTGCACCGATTCTCAATCAACGTATGAGCATGCGTTCTTGGCGATGGATTAAGGGCCATACGTGCTACCAGGGAGATTTACTGGGGCTCGTTATCAGAACTTTATTATTAACGTATTGCCTACCTTGCTGGAGTATATGCCATGTCAGAAAAAACTACTGATGTGGTTCACGCTTGATGGCACACGAGCACATTTTTTCCGCAATGAGCGTGAACACCTGACGCTGACATTTCAGGACCGCTGGATTGATTTGGGAGGCCCCACACCTTGGCCTGCTCGTTCCCCAAACCTAAATCACCTAGACTTTTGGTTATCAAGAACAACCAGGTTAATTTCAAAATGTCCGTGATTCCTTACGCCTAAGGGCAGAGGAATGCATTGCCATGAATGGACATCACACTGAGCACATCCTATGAATAAGTGTAGGCAGATCTGAGAAAGTATGTGTTGAAGGACACATGTTTATTAGACATTATTTTCTTATTTTGATGTACACTAGCACCTCCTAAAATATTGGATACTTTTTAACACCCTGTATATTTTTAATACTCGAAGTATTTTTGAACATTGATATACTGTTTTTAATACACTCTTTAGGTGTCTTTTTCACTCAGTTATTTAACGAAGCTATATCAACTACTAGGTTATTTAGCATCGATGGGATTGGTGATTCCGAGATGGTATTTGGCGAGTATGCGCCATAGATTACATGACATCACTGTGAGGAATAGGCCTACCTAAGAAAAAACGTGCTACCACAGAGATTAACTGGGGCTCGTTATCAGAACTTTATTATTAACGTATTACCTACCTTGCTGGAGTATATGCCATGTTAGAAAAGACTACATATGTGGTTCACGCATGATGGCACACGAGCACATTTTTTCCGCAATGAGCGTGAACACTTGACGCTGACATTTTCAGGACCACTGGATTGATTGGGAGGCCCCACACCTTGGTACGCTCGTTCCCCAAATCTCAATCCCCTAGACTTTTGGTTATCAAGAGCAAACAGATTAATTTCAAAATGTGCGTGATTCCTTACGCCGAAGGGCAGAGGAATGCATTGCCATGAATGGGCATCACATTGAGCACATCCTATGAATAAGTGTAGGCAGATCTCAGAAAGTATCTGTTGAAGGATCCATGTTTATTATGCATTATTTTCTTGTTTTGATGTATACTAGCACCTCCTTAAATATTGGATACTTTTTTAACACTGTATATTTTTAATACTCGAAGTATTTTTGAACATTGATATACTGTTTTTAATACACTCTTTCGGTGTCTTTTTCACTCAGTTATTTAACGAACCTATATCAACTACTAGGTTATTTAGCATCGATGGGATTGGTAATTCCGAGATGGTATTTGGCGAGATGAGGTCGAGGGTTCGCCATAGATTACCTTACATTTGCCTTACTGTGAGGAATACTTCAGAAAAGACCCAACCAAGTAATCAGTCCAAGCGGGAATCGAACTCACGTCAGTGCGCAATCCCGGATCGACAGGCAAGCGCCTCAGCGAGTGAGCTACGCCGGTGGCTCTTTCGGTCTCTCTTGATGAATTAAGTAAGCGATATGTATTATGGCTTGCTTGTTTGAAATAAGGGAATGCCATAATGCTATATCCCGATGGAGCACTGCTAAATACATGTATTTTCTGAAACAAATGCAAAAAATCAACTCTCATAGAGTATAATGAGTTCAAATTGTTTCCGTGCTGTACTTCGCGCGCGTGCGACAGGGGGTGTTGGTATACTGTATGGTATGATCTGCAAATTACAGTGCGTGCTGCAGATAGACTTCACAATTCCTCAGACTTCGTTGTCAGTTTGCAGCTCAGTGTCGTAACAAACCTATAATTTCATATTTGCGAGTCTCTTTTTTATTTCTTATGCACACGAAGCATTCAGGAACATTTCACACTTCGTAATTACATTTTGTTGGCAGTTCTTGGAACCAAAGCCTCATTACTGCAGATTCCTAGACATGCTGTACTGTTGACGACGTTCCGACCAAGCTCATAATAATTCTATATTTTCCCAAAGGGACTAAATTTATGTTCCTTGTCTTGTGGTTGTCGTATAACGGTGACCACATAACCGAAATGTCAAAATTTAAATGATTGTTTAGCGTTGTCCATAATCTTCATGGACAGAATGAGCTAAATTTGGGAGCAGAAGAATAGGCCTAGATGATGATGATGATGATATCTTATAAATTAGTAACTCTAGAGTTCACGCACTTCATTGCATCCTGCCTCTTCCAAGACAGTCCATTCTACTCCAAACTTTCTTGGGGAGAGCAGGTTGATAATATTGCGGGTAAAGCATGGAGGGCACTTCACTTTATTATGAGAATCTTGAAAAAGGCTAGCCCCAAATCGAGGGAAATAACATACCTAACGTTAGTGCGACCACTTATGGAATACGGAACTACATGTTGGGATTCCTATATAATATAAATCAGATATATTCCTTAGAAAGAATCCAATATAGGTCAGCTAAATTTGTTAAAGGTAAAAGAGGAGACGGGAATGATACGATAAAAGAACTTAAATAGAAAGCACTGGAAAACAGACTTAGAAAAACTAGAATAACATCACTGTACAGAGCACACCTAGGTCAAAAAGAGTGGGTAGATATAATGGCTCGGTTAGAGAAGCCAACGTACTATGGTAGGAACGATCATGATTTTAAAATCAAAAGTAGGAAACAGAAAACGGATGTAGGTAAATTCTTATTTTTAAATCGAACTATAAATGATAGGAATGACCTACCTGCAGCGGTCTTTGAGGGCTGTCCTTAAGAAGATTTTAAAATAAATTAAAAATTTGTGTATAAAGTGTAAATTAAAAAAAAGAAACGTTGCATCACATAAGGTGTCATATATTTACTTAGACTGACGAGTTATTCCCTTGGTTTGAATTGTAACTTATTTTAACATAGCATGTAAGAGGGTCTTAGACTACAAATGTTCAGTTTAATGTAATTCTGCTTATAAGAATGAGTAAAAATGTAATTGTATATCTTATTTGAACTGTTATCAGTGAAGTTATGGTTTACAATGGCAGTGAATAGTTTCGATCAGTGATAATTTATAGTGTGTTCTATAGTCTCACTGAAATTGTTATATAGTGTCGTGAAATGTGTCATAGTGCCAGTATAGTGAGTGAGATGAGAGTGAAGTGAAAGGTTATCAGTATCAATGTGAAACTTATGTAGAGCCTATATATAAATATAGGCCTATGTGGGTTGCAAGAGAAAATTAGGTTCACTTATTAATTAGGTTATTTTATCTGTTATTATTAATAATGTAATTATTGTGTATTATTTGTATTGTGTACTTTAATTGTATTGTGTATTATTTTTATTGTGTGTAATTAAGTTACCACTGCCACCGGGTGTTTGCTCACTTGCAATGTAAATAAATACATACTAAGTTTTTTGTCACTTGCCATACTTGTCCAACATTCGACCCACAAGAGAAAGCTTATTCGAACTTGTCATACTTGTCCAACATTGGACCCCAGAAAAGAAAGCTGATTCGATTTTTGTAACTTGCCGTATTTGTCCAACATTCGACCTCAGAAAAGGAAGTTGATTCGATTTTTTATCTGCCGTATTTGTTCAAACATTCGATCTCACAACAACAAAAAAATGCCGATTCGATTTTTGTCAATATCTTTGTCCAGTATTCGATTCCACAAAAGAAAGCTAATTCGAATTTTGTCACTTGCTATACTTGTCCAACATTCCACCCCACAAAAGAAGGCTGATTCGATTTTTGTCACTTGCTATACTTGTCCAACATTCGACCCAACAAAAAAGGACTGATTCGATATTTGTCACTTGCTATACTTGTCCAACATTTGACCCCACAAAAGAAGGCTGATTCGATTTTTGTCACTTGCTATACTTGTCCAACAATTGACCCCCAAAAAAGAAGGCTGATTCGATTTTTGTCACTTGCTATACTTGTTCAACATTCGATTCCACAAAAGAAGACTGATTCGATTTTTGTCACTTGGTATACTTGTCCAACATTCGACCCTATAGAAGAAGACTGATTCGATTTTTGTCACTTGCTATACTTGTCCAACATTCGACCCTATAGAAGAAGACTGATTCGATTTTTGTCACTTGCTATACTTGTCCAACATTTCACCCCACAAAATAAGGCTGATTCGATTTTTGTCACTTGCCATACTTGTCCAACATTCGACCCTACAAAAAAGACTGATTCGATTTTTGTCACTTGCTATACTTGTCCAACATTCGACCCCACAGAAGAAGGTTGATTCGATTTTTGTCACTTGCTATACTTGTCCAACATTTCACCCCACAAAATAAGGCTGATTCGATTTTTGTCACTTGCCATACTTGTCCAACATTCGACCCTACAAAAAAGACTGATTCGATTTTTGTCACTTGCTATACTTGTCCAACATTCGACCCCACAGAAGAAGGTTGATTCGATTTTTGTCACTTGCTATACTTGTCCAACATTCGACCCCACAAAAGAAGGCTGATTCGATTTTTGTCACTTGCTATACTTGTCCAACATTCGACCCAACAAAAAAAGACTGATTCGATATTTGTCACTTGCTATACTTGTCCAACATTCGACTCCAGAAAAGAAGACTGATTCGATTTTTGTCACTTGCTATACTTGTCCAACATTCGACCCCACAGAAGAAGGCTGATTCGATTTTTGTCACTTGCTATACTTGTCCAACATTCGACTCCAGAAAAGAAGGCTGATTCGATTTTTGTCACTTGCTACACCTGTCCAACATTCGACCCCACAAAAGAAGGCTGATTCGATTTTTGTCACTTGCTATACTTGTCCAACATTCGACTCCAGAAAAGAAGGCTGATTCGATTTTTGTCACTTGCTATACTTGTCCAACATTCGACTCCAGAAAAGAAGGCTGATTCGATTTTTGTCACTTGCTATACTTGTCCAACATTCGACTCCAGAAAAGAAGGCTGATTCGATTTTTGTCACTTGCTACACCTGTCCAACATTCGACCCCACAAAAGAAGGCTGATTCGATTTTTGTCACTTGCTATACTTGTCCAACATTCGACTCCAGAAAAGAAGGCTGATTCGATTTTTGTCACTTGCTATACTTGTCCAACATTCGACTCCAGAAAAGAAGGCTGATTCGATTTTTGTCACTTGCTACACCTGTCCAACATTCGACCCCACAAAAGAAGGCTGATTCGATTTTTGTCACTTGCTATACTTGTCCAACATTCGACTCCAGAAAAGAAGGCTGATTCGATTTTTGTCACTTGCTACACCTGTCCAACATTCGACCCCACAAAAGAAGGCTGATTCGATTTTTGTCACTTGCTATACTTGTCCAACATTCGACCCCACAAAAGAAGGCTGATTCGATTTTTGTCACTTGCTATACTTGTCCAACATTCGATCCCACAGAAGAAAGCTGATTAGATATTTAGGAATCATAAAATGTATTATAATGAAGATATTCTATAAGGTACCATTTTCATCGAGTCCTCGTAGGAATTGCTGGAATGTCCATGTGCGCATCAAGCCTTTTGTCTCACAAGGCTCGTCATTCTACTTAAGGAAATTTGATAATTATTAAGAAAAAAGCGAAGAGAGAACGGAGTGAAAGAGTTTATGCTTAACCGTAGTCCACGAGATATAGTTTGGAAAGTACTTTATGAAGTGGAATGGGTAAATGTTGTTTGTTTATACAATGGCAGGCACTTGATTGATCATCTTGACCCAAGCGTCCCTTTCTATGAGTAACCGGCCAGAGCTGTAGGTCACTTGCCGGCTTAAACTTTTAACACGCATCACAGTGCAGAGGTGAATTCACTGAACCATGACGATAATGATGATACCAAATCCTTCTCAAATAATAATGTAGTCATTATCTTCAACAAATTTCACATGGACTCACCTGAATTCGAACTTGGTTGTTTGGTCTCAACTTTCAGCCTGAAGGCATTTACCATGTATATACTGCATAAGTGAACATTTTTGCAGAAAATAAAGAAGGAAACTAACAGTATTATCAAATTTATGCGAAAAACATTTACTTTTCTAACATAATTTTATTATTCAGCCAAAGTGCTGTCACTGTTGAGAGATATAAGATGAAATTTCATGCGCATTCGGAAGTTAATACGCTCTTCTCGGTAAGTATTTGAAAGCTTTCCTCGCAAGACCTTCAGAGGAAAATAGATGAGCGATGGAAGGGAGATATAAAATTGTGTTCAAGTATCAAATTTTTGCCTCCATTTTTTTGCTATAAATTCTATCTCTTTCTTTTCGCTCCCCCTCTCCCCTTCTCTTTATCTCTCTATGTCTGACTTATGTAAAGCATGTAATACGGATCCATCAATCTGCAGAAACACGGCATAGATGTTGAGAATATACTTTCATATTATCTCTCCAGTCATTGTTATGGGATACGATTCAGCACTGTTTATGCTTCTACAGCAAGAAAGAGAAGATGATCATGTCTCGAAAAGTGGGAGAAAATAAATGAACGATTATTAAGGAACTTAACTTAAAATCCGATTGTTTGAAAGACGAAAAATGAGAAGGAACTTACAAATCCTTTCAAAATTAAGAATGCTATTAGAAAATAGTGAATCAGTTTATAAACTCAACGACAGTCTTGGACGACAGGTTTTCATTTACGTATTCAATTAAGGACAAGAAATGAATACATTTTTGGAGATGTTTATCTAGCCTATACTTCGTTCCATAATGTCTGACAGGAGAAGTAAACATTCCCGGCAGAGAAGGAGAGAAGCATAATCGCTATTCAATCAATGGCAGAGGTCTCATTCCATTGGTTGAATAGCAATTACACTTCTCTCCTCCTCTGCCGGCAATGTTTACTTCTCCTGTCAGACATTATGGAACGAAGTATAGAATAACTTGAAGCATGAGCTGCCGTAATTGCCCGTTAAAATGTGACGAGAAGATGAAATGAAAACTGTCCTCATGCATTTAAATTCACTTTAAATACTTTGACACATTCACTGAAACTTTCTCTTTGTTAACTTGTTTTCATGGGTGATAATAATGAAGTGATAAGAATTGATGGAGTGGTGGCAGAGCAAATATGAGAATCCTTAGAAAATCTGTCTCAGAAACGGTGTATGTTCACATATATCACTTGGGTTTGTCTTGATTTTTTCCGGGTCTCTGATAGGCTATGGAAAATCAACTCTTGTCTATTATTGCTGTTCGTATATAAGTAGTATTTGGTACAGATTAATCGCAATACATAATATGTAAGAAAATATCTAATACATTACACCTATATAAAAATAATTTAGTACACACTATACAAAACAAAACAAGTTTGATCCATACAGAAAATAAAAAAGTGTTAGGTTGATGTACAAGCTTGTAGCGTTTTTAGGAGATTGTTTAACGTCTATCATTTTTCTTTTATTATTTGCTTTGTTGCTCTTGTAAATACGTCTTGAATTTTGCGGATTTGAAGAAGGTTTGTGCTATTTGTGGGCTAAAGAAGATGGAGTCAAGTGGAAAAAGACGAACATTTCCTGTGTATTTTTCTGTTTGTGTTTAATAAACGATCAAAGGTAACGGAGACGGTTCGAAACATTTGTGCCGTGTACGGGGAGAATGGCATCGCAGAAAGCACTGAAAGAAACTGGTTATTGTTTCAACAATGCATTCCATCCACATAAGATGATGTTATGCGACTGGTGAAATAAAGAAGGCAACTACGAATTGCTTCCCAGAAACATAGCCACAATTGCTGACATTTATTGCCAACAACTCAGACGCTTTGCTGCCGCAAATGAAGAAACACGACCGGGAAGGCTGCCTCAAGTGCTGCTGCTTGAACACAAAAATGCACGCCCCATTCCGTTAAGATGACGAAAGCAGCTATCTAGAAGAGTGGTTGGGAGGCAATTCTACATTCCCTTTACTTGCACAGCTTGCGCCCTTATATTTCCGCCTTTTTTCTCTCTATACAAAAATCTTCAACGGAACTCCTGTGATAACGAATATGTTTTACAGTTTTTGGTTTGACGACTTCTTTAACTCCAAACCAGCAGATTTCTTCAGACGCGGAATCCAAAAACTAACCTTGCGTTGGCAAACAATAATAGATAATGTAGGAGAATATATTGCTGATTAATTAATTAATTATTTGCTTGTTTACTTATTTACTTATTTATTTGCTTGTTTACTTATTTATTTGCTTGTTTAATTATTTATTTATTTGCTTGTTTACTTATTTATTTATTTGCTTACTTATTTATTTATTTGCTTGTTTACTTATTTATTTATTTGCTTGCTTATTTATTTATTTGCTTGCTTACTTATTTATTTATTTTTTTCCTTGTTTACTTATTTATTTATTTGATTGTTTACTTATTTATTTATTTGCTTATTTATTTATTTATTTATTTATTTATTTATTTGCTTGCTTATTTATTTATTTATTTGCTTGCTTATTTATTTATTTTTTCCTTGTTTAATTATTTATTTATTTATTTATTTGCTTGTTTACTTATTTATTTATTTGCTTGCTTACTTATTTATTTATTTGCTTGTTTACTTATTTATTTATTTTTTTCCTTGTTTACTTATTTATTTATTTATTTGCTTGTTTACTTATTTATTTATTTATTTGCTTGCTTACTTATTTATTTATTTTTTCCTTGTTTACTTGTTTATTTATTTATTTGCTTGTTTACTTATTTATTTATTTGCTTGTTTACTTATTTATTTATTTGCTTGCTTATTTATTTATTTGCTTGTTTACTTACTTATTTATTTATTTGCTTACTTATTTATTTATTTGCTTGTTTACTTATTTATTTATTTGCTTACTTATTTCTTTATTTGCTTGTTTACTTATTTATTTCTTTATTTGCTTGTTTACTTATTTATTTCTTTATTTGCTTGTTTACTTATTTATTTTTTTATTTGCTTGTTTACTTATTTATTTCTTTATTTGCTAGTTTACTTATTTATTTATTTGCTTGTTTACTTATTTATTTGCTTGTTTACTTATTTATTTATTTGCTTGTTTACTTATTTATTTATTTGCTTATTTACTTGCTTGTTTACTTATTTATTTCTTTATTTGCTTGTTTACTTATTTATTATTTGCTTGTTTACTTATTTATTTGCTTATTTGCTTATTTATTTATTTATTTATTTATACATACTGCCAGAGTTAAGGCCATAAGACCTTCTCTTACACTCTACCAGGTACACAAGCAGTAAAATTTAACAAAATATGACAGAACAAAATTCTAACATATTACAGAAAATAGTAACATAAGAGTTGACACTTTACAAAATGGAAATAATACCATAGGCTAATAAAAAAAAGTAAAGTACAGATCTAAAGACTGGAATATATCATCAGCAACTCAATTAGTACAAACAGTTAACAGGGTAAACGTAAGGAAGAATACAACAAATCTAATGTAATATGATAATAAAAAAATATAAATTTAAATAAAAGTCACAATAAAAAGACTATGATAATAAATTCATCTGGTGATAAGAGAATTCAGTGTTGGTGAGCAGGAAAGAAAGAAAAATATATTATTTACAAAAGTGTCGTAGGGAAAATGGTTTATAATTTAAGTGAATCTGAATTGGAAAAGTGCAATTTTAGTTCATTTTTGAAACTAGATAATGTCCGACAGTCTGTGGCATGCTGTAGTAGAGAGTCCAGAGATGAGCTGCAGAGACGGTGAAAGATCTATTCATCTGGAATAAAAACTTTTGTCACAGCGCAAAAGAAGGCTATGTACTTTTGCATCAACCCAATAGAAAGCTGAGATTAGTGAATTCATTTTTTAGAAGTGTACATTGCTGCATTATAACAGATAAAATAAGAATACAATTAAGCTTATTATGAAAAATATGAATATATTTTCCATCAAATAAAAATAATAAAGTAAAAGTAAACTTCGAGGTCTGCACGGTAGACTGGCAGAACCATTTTAATAGATGAGATTATAGGAAAACTAAAGCAGTGCTGGATGTCCAAACGCGCTAATACTCTCTTTCATGAGAATGATCATGATAATGCTCCAGACTGTTGTTGAAGAAAAAAGAAACCTTACCTTACCCCTTTTCCTTCCTGTGTTAAAAACCTTGGAGTTTACTTTGATACGCATTTAAACTGGAATAACCAAGTAACCCATAATACCAAAAAAGTGCTTTCCATACTACATTCCTTAAACAACATTGGAAAATTCCTCCCGGTATCACTCAAGAAAATACTAGTGGAAACACTAGTAATGCCCCACTTCGATTATTGTGACTTTCTACTGACTGACCTCAATGTCAACCAGTCGCAAAAATTACAACGTGTTCATAACTCTTGTGTTCGCTTCGTCTGCGATGTCCGTCGCGCTGACCACATTACCCCATCCTTCCAAACTCTAAACTGGCTACGGCTTAACGAACGTAGAAATTTTCATTCTCTTGTTCTCCTTTCCCAAGTCCTTCACACTTCTACACCTACCTAACCTTGCCTCCCGTTTCAGTTACCTGTCATCATATCATAATCTCTTCACACGCACGCAAAATAGCCGCATACTAGCCATACCAACACGTAAGACATCATCGTATTCATCATCATACACAATCTCGCTCTCGCGCTTGTGGAATACCCTGCCCAGTGACATCAGAGACTGTCGGAATTTAGTAGCGTTCAAAAGCAAACTTATTAAGCATTTTCTTACTGCGTAGAGTAGGTTTAATTTTTACTTAATCAATAAAAGAAATGCTTCTCTTTTCTTAACTTTTACAATAAACTGTCTAGCTTTTCTTAATCAGTTAATCTTTCAGTACTTTGATTTTTATTGTATTTGTAAATTTAATATTAATTGTAATTATAATTGTAATTGTATTCTTAATATTGTAGTTGTAATCCTCTGGTAGAGGGGAAGAGAAGGCCTGATGGCCTTATCTCTACCTTACTTACTTACTTACTTACTTACTTACAAATGGCTTTTAAGGAACCCGGAGGTTCATTGCCGCCCTCACATAAGCCCGCCAGTGGTTCCTATCCTGTGCAAGATTAATCCAGTCTCTATCATCATACCCCACCTCCCTCAAATCCATTTTAATATTATCCTCCCATCTACGTCTCGGCCTCCCTAAAGGTCTTTTTCCCTCCGGTCTCCCAACTAACACTCTATATGCATTTCTGGATTCGCCCATACGTGCTACATGCCCTGCCCATCTCAAACGTCTGGATTTAATGTTCCTAATTATGTCAGGTGAAGAATACAATGCGTGCAGTTCTGTGTTGTGTAACTTTCTCCATTCTCCTGTAACTTCATCCCGCTTAGCCCCAAATATTTTCCTAAGCACCTTATTCTCAAACACCCCGAACCTATGTTCCTCTCTCAGAGTGAGAGTCCAAGTTTCACAACCATACAGAAGAACCGGTAATATAACTGTTTTATAAATTCTAACTTTCAGATTTTTGGACAGCAGTTACGTTCCAAGTGCCAAATCTCAAAACCTTATTCCTTTGCTGTGGTCGTGCCAGAGAATCAGTCCTATTCCGAGGCTTATTATAGGGATACGTAACAAGCTGTTTTTTACGGTGATGGGTTGTTAGCCCTTCGTCCAACCCTCAAGCTGGAGGACCACCCCTTATCGGCTGTCCACGACTGCTTATTCAATATATTCGCAGCTACCCTCCATATCTGGAGGCCGTCTCCTCTATCCGCAACCTGAGGACGCGCCATGCCGTGGTGATAGGGATCCACAATACATGGGGCCTTATCTCTACCAGGTTAAATAAATAAATAAAAATAAAAAAAATTGATTTACTTCAAAACAAAGAATGTTTCTCGCTAGACACCTTTTAAAAAAATGCTAGGGGCCTGCAATGCCCTGAAACACACGACTGCAAACTATTTAGCTAACGTCCATTATACTGCAAGGATAAATTTCTTACGAAGATGACTGTATGTACTCTGGGTAAACACTGTTGCTGGATATGTCTATTAACATTTCGGCCTCACAAAGAAAATTACATAGTAAACACAATGACGGGAATGTCTGCCTTGTAGATGAGTAATACTTAATAATATCGTGATGTATGTATCCAAACTGAAGGACCGCAATCCAGAACCTGATTTAAACCAACAACCACGCATACTATCACAAAAGCGGCTCAGCATCACGTATTACTGTATACTCTGCAACATGATGTCAATCCCTTAGGCATTGTTTTCAAAATTAAACAGCGTATCGATTTTACATTATGACGTCATTTGCCCTGCTGTCTGCAGTATGTAGGAGCCAGAGAGTATATAACTAACTTGAGGTCATTATAAAATCATTTTGTTGCAGAAGAGAAGTAGAGAATAAACTGTCTTGCGAAGTAGCAACTGCTTGAACAAAATGAGAAATCCATAAAACACGATCGTTACATCTTGATGGCTTCTTCGTGTGCATGCCTCAACCGCCAGAGATAAACCTACACAGATATAACATATTTTTACTGTCAGGCTCTCACGTTTCCGACGACTATAACAAGATGAATGTCATTGTGAATCGTTGTCTGGAGAGAATGTAGGAATGATGTGCGAAGAAGTAACGGCCTGCTCCAGGCTACAGTAACTCAGATGTTTCCCGAGGACTGCGATGTAATTGCCATTCAGATACAATTAAAACTCTTGACAGAATGTAGGTTTTCACGTCACACTTTATTGCTTGAACATCAGTAAAGAAAATTAAGAGGAGTATAAAGCTCTCGCGAATTAAACATTTACACCGAATGCAGAAATTTAATATTCAAAGATTACATCAAAGTTACGTTTATAGTTATTTACGATACTAGTATCGTAACGTTTCATATTACAATACAAATTTCATAACCAGTCGAGTATTGTAATATGAAGTTACGACAGGGACATCATTTTATTTTTACTTCAATTTTTATTGTACCTGAGTTTTTTAATGTACTTCACTCCCACCCCTTCTACTAATGAAGCTCAACCGTCCTCCACACAGATCCAAGACCGCATATACAGTCATAGTAGCCTTACGGTCATAGTAAACAGGACGTTCCAAAAATATGTTCGCGTTTTCCAGTGACGAAAGAGCTTTCAATATTGAATCATTTTCACACAGGTACTGTCGTCCATTTGCCTACGTCGTATCCCGGTTTCCCCCACCAGCTTTTACTCGCCAGCTAGTGGCTGGGCTGTCTTAGCTCTTTTCTGAGAACATTAATTTCTGTTAGGAATTGGACGTCTACGTAATATTATACAACTGTTTAAAATAACTTAAATAAAATGGCCTCGTTAAGTAATTAACTGTCATGTGATTTCCCCCCTTTCTGCGACCCTACGACATAACCACTTGGACGGACAGTAGATAGTATGTCTGAGTAATTTTACCTTTTCGGATCGGGCGGAAGTGAAGATTGAATTTACAGTGCGTAAGGTACTCTTTTATACAGTAGATACAGAATTATTTCAACATGAGTTACTAGTACGAAGGACGAAACTGGTAATTGGGATTAGGTACAATAGTCTATAGTGCGATAATATGCACATTAAAACTGAAGCCTGTATCGAAATGAACAGCCACCATTTCAAAAAATGTGTTTAAATATCCATATTATGATTATTTTTCAATTTAACTTCACTCTCTATAGTATACGCTAATGTGCTGTAGACAGTATAATATACACTGCATAATGAATACGTCCACATGGACAGCTCAGTTCGTGAGTAAAAACACTCATTGTTAATACTGTACTGTATTTTAATTAAACAAAATCCTAATGAAAATGATCAAACTCAAAGTCGCAATATTTCCTAGTTTACGTAAATGAACTACTTTTCTTCCCTCCTATACCTAGTAAAGTGATTTGTTTGTATATTACGCCAGTATCATCGAACTCCAGTCGTGGAAGGGAGTAGCAAACGGCGTTGATCCAGAGGTATAGGCTAGTTAATATTAAAAATGTTAGTAAAAATTAAATTAATGATGTCCCTGTACATGAAATTAGACTTCAAACTTTCAGGTCCGAGCTGAGCTGATTTCTGCACTAAGACGGCCAACCTCCGCCCCACGATCGTGGACATATCTGTGGATGTCTGTAAGGCCCGCTGCGGTGCACTATCTCACCTTTGGAGTTTGACGGGGAGGGCCCAGGTTAAATTAACGTTGTTACGGCATGCCTGGAAGTTGACGGAACAGGTAGATGTATCGTAATGTGTTACATGTTTTGATAATTTGAAAATAAAGTCAGAAGAAAGCCAAACTAAGGACTTCTACTACCTTCAGCCGGGTAACAACCAGCGAGCCTTGAATCCGATGGAAAGTATGCTATCATCAGACCGCCATGGATGACACTAGTAATAGTAATAATTGCACAAATAATGTCAATATTATCAGCATCATCGCCACTATCATGAATTCATGACCTACTACATAAAAAGTAAAACCTTTGAGAAGTTTCATTCTCTTCCTTGTGATAATTCCGAACAAAATACAAGCACAAGGTGACGTGAATTCCTAGACTTTAGTCGGAATAATCTATACCATAGCTTAAGAAAATATAGAAAAAAAAACATGAAATGAGGAACGGAGATAATTCTTGCCTTCTCTGCTGGAAATCTAACCCGATTCCTCTCGTTTGATGGTTAGATACGCTAAAGTTTCAATTACATCATTAGAAATAAATGTGCATGCAGAATTATATGGTTGGACTTCTTTAAAGTGCAGAAAGCATAGTTAACGGGACTGAAATTTGATTTATCACCATAAGGCCTCGTATTAAAAAGGATCTACTAGTATTATTGGTTATATTAGGTGACAATAACAAAATTCCGAAATCCGATTTGCAATGTATGACAATAATCCGTCTAGGGGTCAGAACCCTGGAGAGATTTCGCTGCGTCCCTGAGGCCTCCCGTGATGTGGGGGCAGAATCTGTTAATTAGGTTCTGAGAGCTGACGTCCCACATTGCGGTTTATATCACGAGAAGGAAATATTTCAATAGCTAATATAAACGATGTCCAAAATTGGACACTTGGAAAAGCATCCGACAGAAACTGACATATACGGACTCTGCTGTAGATCTACCTTTCACTGAGACACAATTTAATTAATCGAACTAGTTTCTTGGAAATACCAAATTCATTAAAAATATCATATAAATCTTCTCTTTTAACCGAGTCATACGCTTCTTTAAAATCTGTGAATAACTGGTATATTGTACCTTATGCTTCCATTTTGTTCTTCAATATCTGCCGAATACAAAAAATCTGATCAATAGTCCATCTATTACGCATAAAACCACACTGATGATCCCCAATAATTTCATCTACATATGAAGTTAATTTTCTCGAAAGAATATTGGACAAAATTTTGTACGACGTCAACAAAAGTGATATTCCTCGAAAGTTACTACAGTTAGTCTTGTCCCCTTCTTAAAGATTAGTACAATAATTTTATTATGGACTCCTTCCATTGTTCTGGTACAATTTCCTTTTCCCAAATAGCAGGTACAAGGTTATAAAATTCGCTAGATAGGAATGCAAAAGTAATGTCTCAATTGTTACTCACTCCAAAGCCCTATTCACGAGCTTCCGAATTGGTAACGTCTACAATACAGGCTTCGTAAAAATATTAACTATTCACTATACCTACATTACACATCTCGTATTTTATTTCTGCCTCTGTGCAACATCACATTTGCGGTGGGAAGTGAGCCGATGGGAAGGGAGTTGTAATGCTTTTCAATACGCTGACGCCCACGTTGTAAGATAAGCCACTTGAAATTTAACGGCCACTGCCCAGCAAAGATATAATATGAAATCTGTAACCTCTGCGGTAGTTGAATGGTCAGACTTTTAATCTAAATAATTGATTAAATGGCGATCTTACTCGTGTTAATTGTGTAAGCATGTGCGGCTTACAGCTGTTTCGGTGCTTCTTCACACCATCCTCAGAGCCTACTAGATCTCGGCGTCATCTCGAACTTCGCTGTCTGTTGTGTGGGTGCGTTCGATTGTTGAAAAGTGTTGAAATGTGGTGTCAAATAGTGTGTGTGTGTTATGAAATTGATCTGTGTGTTGAGAATTTGATCAGGGTGTGTTTTAGTGTGTCTGTATATTTCATATTGTTCTAGTGTGTTGAGTTTTTGGTTTTTGGGTTGTATGTGTAGGATTTCCATGTCTGTACATATGTTATTGTATGTATGGTTAGCATTAGTTATGTGTTCGGCATGTGTAGATGTATTGTGTCCACTGGTTATTGCTTTAATGTGTTCTTTGTATCGAATTTGGAATGATCTGCCTGTCTGTCCAATGTAGAAACTGTCGCAACTATTGCATGTGAGTTTGTATACGCCTGTGTGGTTGTATTTATTTATTTATTTGTGTTGTTTTTGTGTTGAGATGTCTTTGTAGTGTTTTTTCTGCTCTGTATGCTATGTTGTATTTCTGTTTTCTGAATGAGGATGCGATCTTGTGTGTGTTTTTGTTTTCGTATGTTAGTGTGATGTATTTCTTGTGTTCTTGTGTTTGTGTTTTTGTGTTTGTTGAGTTTTTGTTTCGTCTTCCTTACAGAACAGAAAACACACCAAAAAGACATCTCAACACACAAACAAAACAAAAAAATAAATACAACCACACAGGCGTATACAAATTCACATGCAATAGTTGCGACAGTATCTACATTGGACAGACAGGCAGATCATTCCAAACTCGATACAAAGAACACATTAAAGCAATAACCAGAGGACACAATACATATACATATGCCGAACACATAACTAATGCTAACCACACATACAATAACATAAATACAGACATGGAAATCCTACACATACAACCCAAAAACCAAAAACTCAACACACTAGAACAATATGAAATATACAGACACACCAAAATACACTATGATCAAATTCTGAACACACAGGTCAATTTCAGAACACACACACTATTTGACACCACATTTCAACACTTTTCAACAATCGAACGCACCCACACAACAGGCAGCGAAGTTCGAGATGACGCCGATATCTAGTAGGCTCTGAGGATGGTGTGAAGAAGCACCGAAACAGCTGTAAGCCGCGCATGCTTACACAATTAACACGAGTAAGGTCGCCATTTAAACTATTATTTATATTCAAGTGTTAAAAGTAGTGTACAAAAGATTCAACATGGACCTTTAATCTGTCACAATCTATTTTCATTTCCACTACATCCCCACTCCCACCCTCCCCTGTGATGTTCTCCTCCGGCCAGAACCAGTGAACTAAGTCCAACATTGTACACGACTGACTGCATCTAATCCTTTACACAACTTCTTTGTTTCAAAACAATCGATTACTCTTGACGATAAAAAGATCATTAAGAGAAGTAAAGCGACGTTCTATGGAGATGGTTGAAATTGTTGTTTTTGTTATCTTCCTCATAAAATTGTGCCCCATGTCCTCTTCGTAATCAAATTCACAGATATTCACACACAGAACGATTCCTTGTCTGTTTATGCAGTATGTCACAAGAGAATCGCCTGAGACAGCATTCAATAAACATGAAACAGAAAACACTCTTTCAGTTTCTGTAGAAATGACACATCGCAGGACAAAAACGTACGGTCCCTAGGGGAAAAAGATAAAATAGAAAACACATACGAAGTAAATAACTACGGTCCTTGTAGGAAGGACGTAGCACGATGGGTAGGATATAGCAAAGGATAAACACAAGACTAGGGAAATGTATTCAATTCCAATATTGACGAAAGATAATATAGGACAAATGCAAATCAAAGAAAATATATTCATCCTCAAGGGATGAAGATAACACAGAAGAAAATATAAGGGAAAGAATATAGTACATACAGATCCTATGACCGTAAGGTAAAGTAAAGGAAAAGTACACGTCAAGTGAAATAAATTCAATCTAAATTGCAGGCGATGCTATGTAATAAATAGCAATAAAGGAAATGTATGCCGTCCTTAAAGGAAGAAGTTTATACAGAAAAAAATTACAAATGAAATTGTATATACAGGGTGATTCACGAGGATTTACCGTCACTTACGAAGCTTATTTTCAAAGACATTCTGAGCATAAAATGTCATATAATCATTTGTCCTAATTTCAATATTTTCAGAGTTACACTAATTTGAAGCTGTTTGTAAAATACCGTTATTCTTTAGTTTTAAGGATAAAAAATATTACAGGAAAAGAAAGAACTATTCAGGAGTATAATTTCCTTAATTAGCTATTATTCTGAAGCTAAAAATTTGTTGTGAATTCCACAGTTGCTTCGTACAGAATTTTTTTCAAATGTTAACTACAAAATTACATTTTTCTTACGCATTTATTACATAATTGTTGCACAAATCACGCCACTCTTGTAAATTCTTGAGGACTGTACATTAGGATACATAAACTGTGAACAATCAAGTTCCTATAAGTCATATGATTTGTAACACTTTTTGTGATTAGTGCTTAAGAATAACGTAATTATTGGTTAAAAATTGAAAAACAAAATCTGTACAAAGCAATTAACAACACATTTTTAGCTTCAGAACACTAGCCAATTAAAGAAATGATACTTCTGAATAGTTCATTCTGCATTTGCAATGTTCTTCGACCATTAAAACTACAGAAAGGAGGTATTTTACTAACAACTTCAAATTAGTGTAACTATGAAAATATTGAGATTAGGACACATATTTATATGACTTTTTTCTCCGAATATCTTCGGAAATAAGCTCCGTAAGTGACGGTAAATCCTCGTGAATCACCCTGTATAATTTCTAAATTAGTGAAATTATAGAGGAAAAAGAAAAAAGACAAAAAATAGTCTCTACGAACGAGTGAGAAGAAAAGAAAGGCTCGAGGTAAGAACACCCGTTCGTTTCTCATTGGACGGAAATTAATTTTCATACAAATCTATAATTTGGTTGGTGGGCGTTGCTGAGAGAATGCCATCATTTTCACTTCATTTATTGTATTCCACTGATATTACATTAACATTAACGCTTTGTGGAACAAGTCAAAATTTTACAAGATTAGAATTTTTTGGCGAGTTGAAGTGAGGCCTAGATTCATTATACATGTTGACACCAATTATTTTTGAAAAAGTGAAAATTACCAGAAAAATTTTGGTTAAAGTTTTATTATTAAGCTTATATTCCCGTCTCACTAATTTCCGGCAGCCAACCACATTACAGGTTGGCTACATTTAAACGTGTGCGTCTTGTGATTCGTTGATGATGACGTTATGCATTTCCTAAGGCTCGATAAATACTTAATATAATCCACCGCCATTTTGGCTCTTTCGTTGGTGTTCGCAGAAAGCACACGAGGACATTATTTGCCGCTCAATTATTTGCTGAATTACAGTGCGTTTCATTTATTATCATTGGAGCTACGACATGATAATGTTTAACGGTGTGGCAAATAGATCCCTCGTCTGGTAGCTCGGCAACGAAAGAACAAATATGGCGAACGATACTACCTACCTAGACTTTATAGAGCCTTCACTTCCTAAGACGTAAGCAAAGAGGAGGAGTCACGCCGGGAATAACAGCGTAGCGACTATAGTATAGATTAGATTGTATTCTTCACCTGACATAATTAGAAACATTAAATCCAGACGTTTGAGATGGGCAGGGCATGTAGCACGTATTGGCGAATTCAGAAATGCATATAGAGTGTTAGTTGGAAGGCCGGAGGAAAAAAGACCTTTGGAGAGGCCGAGACGTAGATGGGAAGATATTAAAATGGATTTGAGGGAGGTGGGATATGATTATAGAGACTGGATTAATCTTGCTTAGGATAGGGACCAATGGCGGGCTTGTGTGAGAGCGGCAATGAACCTCCGGGTTCCTTAAAAGCCAGCAAGTAAGTGAGTATAGATTAGATTTTGTGAAAGCTAGACTAGGTAGGATGTCGACTGCTGAAAAAGGTAAATGCCAGTATTTTCTTCGTAGAAATCCTCTCAGTCGAAATTGGAAGAACAAATCAAAGGTTCCGGAAGCGGGCGGAGTAGTCGCTCCATCACCGAGATGAAGGCAGAGCTCCGAGCAAACGGAATCAATCACGCAGCTGCTTGTATATATTGCGCTTTGAACTGAAGACACCGATGCTGCAGGCGATCTCTCCTCTAACGTATGGCTGGTGACATTTTGCATACGAGTTTTATTTCTGTTGTATTGTAGGGACTATGTCTTCGGCAAACTTCTGCGGTGGCTGAGTGGTTAGATCAGACATGTTCAGCGAGGGCAATTCTAGCCTTTAAAAGAGGTGCAACAGTGACGTAGAATCTCAGAATCGCATACAGGCACACGCTTAAATGATAAATTCTGCGACACTGTTGCAGCTAGTTTAAGAGAGGACACACACCTTTAAGTACTTTTAAGTACTAAAAAGTGGGTGAAATTGAATATTTTTTCTCAGTAATAATAATAATAATAATAATTTATTTTAGCTGGCAGAGTTAAGGCCGTAAGGCCTTCTCTTCCATTCAACCAGCAAAACGTATACATATATATGTATGAACTTACAAAGAATTCAACAATTTGATTTAGATAAGAGTTACATGCATACAAGAGTTATTTACGAATTAAACAACAAAATAATATGAACTATTAATTAAACACCGAAATACAAACTATGTAGCAGAATTAAGATAAAATACATAGAATGTTAATATATTTCAAATAATATTAGATAATAGAAAGAGATTATTATGAGACAATTTTGAAAATACAGCACTATTAGGATACATGTCTAAAGGAAGGAGGAACAATGTAGACAGTGATAGTTTAAGTCAGTATGATTGGAGTTAAATGCTAAGAAGGTCATCTTTTAAGCTGTTTTTAAAAGTGTTTATTGTCTTGCAACCCCTAATACTTTGTGACAGGAAATTTCATTTTCGCAAGGTGGATACTGTAAAAGATGAAGAATAACGAGATGTTCTATGAAGAGGTATAGGCAACGCGCCACAGATAAGCGATCTGGTACTTAGAAGTGGTTAGAGTATAGATAAGAGAAACGAGACGGAAGGTAATTTGGTGTTGAAGTGTGGAGAATTCGAAAGAATAAAGACAAAGAGTGTAAAGTACTACGTTCTTTAAGTCGGAGCCACGAAAGACTTGCGAAGGACGGTGATATGTGATCATAGTTGCTGGGGCAAGAAATTTCTTAAGCGACTCAAACAGTGAATGGAGGAACAGATTTTTTTTATCGTTTCTTTAACTTGAAAATTCCAATTTAGATTATTATCAAAAAAGAAGTCAAGATTTTTTACGATAGATAAATATGGGATTAGCGTGTATTAATGTCTAACCTTGAAATACCATATGGTCCATATACGCCATTTCTGCAACTGCATACTATTTTGAGATTTCGTATAATTAATACAATTACGTGTAACTAGCAATAACTCAAAATGGCAGCTGCATTTTGTGCTTTGAAATTAATTTTCTCTAATAGTTTTCACAAATGTCAATAACTCTAAGTTGTTCTTTTTTTAATCTATTCCTGAATGTAATATGAACAACATGGCCTAGAATCTTTGAAATATCTTCATTAGAAATATTTCTTATTATAATTTCTATTTTAAAGTCAATTTTTCTTTCATAATTTTATTAGGTGAAATATAAATTAACTCTAAGTCTTACTCCTGAATGAACACAAAATAAGCTACGAAAATAGTTTTTCCCTATCTTATCCTATTACGGAAAAATGCCATGTTTTGAAAATTCCAAACATAAAATTAAAACTTTAAGATATTGGACTTTTAAATTAACTTTCTTAAGCAGTAGAGCACTGTTTGTAGTTTGGCACTTAGCTACGTTAATCAGCTACTTTTTATTTTGATGCAAGAATTATGAAAATATCTCAATTCTAAGTACACTTTGTGTTAACATTAGTGTTGTAAAATACTGTAAAACTGAACAAGGAAAAAAAATCATCTACATCCTGACGGTATGCAAAATTGTAAACCAAATACACAGCTTTCTGACTGTATGAAAAATAATACAGTGAAACTCTATCTCCAAATTCGAATTGTTATTACACGTAAAATAAATAAAATTGACAGATTGTGACGGATCGACACTTGCAGAACTGCACTTCCGGTTTAAAGAAAGGGTGCTTTCGGTCAATAAAAATTAATCAAACATCACAGAGACAAAACTGATAAGTTTTTGAAAACTAGAAAGTTCGCAATTTCAGATGACATAAAAATAAAAAGGGGAGATCTATAACTGAAACTAGATTAATATATTTCAGTATTATTTGTATTTATCCTGGTAATAATGAACAGTTTGACTCGTAGACATTTTGTTTTTGCAGCTTTAACTTCCCATGATTGTGCGAGAAGATTCGAAAAGAACGGCAGTTACGTAGACTTTTGGCTCCCCCCTACTACCATTAATGCACAACACAATGTCAATACGGCGGTTGCTGTCGTCTGCGATACAACAAACTTTTCTGTTGATTTTCGAATTCGTCATTTTTTCCGGTTATTATATGCTTATTTAAGTTGTGTTAACTCTCGCTAGTGGTTTTATATTTTATTTTATCCGTCTTAGTATTTATTTTATTATTGTAAATATTTTTGTTTTATCATTATTATTATTATTATTATTATTATTATTATTATTATTATTAATTATTTTGTATTACAATCTTTGTATCATTTCTGTCACGATTATGCTATTATTATTATTATTATTATTATTATTATTATTATTATTATTATTATTATTATTATTACTATTATTTCTATCATCAGCATTATTATTTGATCCCTGTAAAATTTATGTAGACTATGGACTGTACCCGAGCACGAGCATATGCTCATTTCGTGTATCCATACATATGTATTCATTTCAAATGTAAATTGTAAATAAATTTGAATTTGAAAAGAATCGAATTGTTTACGGAAAAAAAAAATTACGATAGATAAGTACCTTAAACAACAGCTTTAAACATCAATACAAATATAAATATTTAAATAATAAACTTACGTTTGAAATTGTTTATTGAAAATCATCAAATTTTAAAATTCATATATATTTACTATTTTCTCCTCATCTTTATTAAATAAACAGCGTTATTTGTGTGTGTTCAAAAGTGTGTCATCCTTTCATTATAACAGTTTCTCGGAGTAAGCCAAATAGCCAACTAGACTTCACATTAATATTCATTTCAGTTCTAAAATCTCGTACAAAAAGTTGAGACACTTTTGGATTTCTATCTTTCCACTTCCACCCTCGTTCCATTATCTTTGTGACTTTTCAGCACTATTAGGAAATGTCTTTCAACAAAGAGTGAATAATATACTAAGACTTTTTACTCTAAAATCGTCTAATTGACTTGTAACTTTGTAGAAAGACGCGAGACTTTTAAAGACACAAAAGATATGGAAATTATCTTAATCATTTGTCTCGTAAGTTTTATATACAAAAAGAATGCAGTAATCTGTTTATGCACTTGGCGATAGAAAATGAAAGATAAAACAAAGCTTTCTCCATTTGGACCATTCAAACTTAATTACTACTTTACATAACCTTATAAACTTTATAAAACTTTAAATTAATTTATTCACTTTGTCATCCTTTCTTCGGCGGTCTTGACAGAATGCAGGAAGTTGATAACAAGTGGACTAAATAAATGATGGTTTAAGATGAGAATCTGAAGCTGTGCCTCTTCTGTGTATTCTTTCTCAAAGGAAAGTTTCTCCGCGTGAATGGAGGCAGTGGAAGGATGAAGTGCTCTTGAATATTTCGCTGACTTGACGGAAAACTGCTGAAGATTGTAGAAGCGCGCGCTTTGCGACCATCCCGTTCCTACCGAAGACCAATAAATGACGTGTGATTGTTCCCTAAACTAAAAAGAGTGTACTTTCGGCGGTGGCGAAGGGACGAAGGAAGAACGAAATGCCAAGGGTTAAAATATTTTTATCTTAGTGTACGTTTTGTAAGATGTTATATCTGCGCTGTGAATCAACTGAAAACATATTCGGCGAAAAATCCAATGAACCCGGAGATTCACTGCCGCCCTCACATAAGCCCCCCATCGGTCTCTAACCTAAGCAAGATTAATCCAGTCCCTACCATCATATCCCACCTCTCTTAAATCCATTTTAGTATTATCCTCCCATCTACGTCTCGGCTTCCCCAAAGATCTTTTTCCCTCCGGCCTCCCAAATAACACTCTGTATGCATTTCTGGATTCACCCATACGTGCTACATGCCCTGCCCATCTCAAACGTCTGGATTTAATGTTCCTAATTATGTCAGGTGAAGAACACAATGCGTGCAGTTCTGTGTTGTATAACTTTCTCCATTATCCTGTAACTTCATCCCTCTAAAGGCTGGTCCACAATAAACCTGAAACGGAAACGACAACGAGAACGCAAATATTGTTAAAATAAATGTATTTAAATATGAGCATTCACAATTAACTATTGTGAATACTCACATTTAAATATATTTATTTTAATATTTTTTCAGTTCCCGTTCTCGTTTACGTTCCCGGTTTATTGTGAACCAGTCTTTAGTCCCAAATATTTTTCTAAGCACTTTTTCTCAAACATCCTTAACCTCTGTTCCTCTCTCAAAGTGAGAGTCCAAGTTTCACAACCATACAGCACAACCGGTAATATAACTGTTTTATAAAATTCTAAGTTTCAGTTTTTTGAGAGCAGACTGAATGACAAAAGCTTTTAAGCCGAATAATAGCAGGCATTTCCCATATTAATTCTGCGTTTAATTTCCTCTCGAGAGTCATTTATATTTGTTACTGTTGCCCCAAGATATTTGAATTTTTCCATCTTTTCGAACAATAAATCTCCTATTTTTATATTTACATTTCGTACCAAGTTCAGTTACGAGTCATAATCATTAGGCCTAATTTGTCTTTTCGGGATTTACTTTCAAACTTATCGCTTTACTTGCTTCAAGTAAAATTCCCGTATTTTCCCTAATCGTTTATGGATTGTCTCCTATCAGATTCACGTCATTCGAATAAACAAGAAGCTGATGTAACCCGTTCAATTCTGAACCCTCTCTGTTATCCTGGACTTTCCTAATGGCATATTCTAGAGCAAAGTCAAAAAGTAAAGGTGATAGTGCATCTCTTTGCTTTAGCCCGCAGTGAAATGGAAAAGAATCAGACAAAAACTGCCCTATACGGACTTTGCTTATTATTTTATAGTTAATAGCATAAAAAGTGACTTAAATATTTCATTACCTCTATTACAACAGAATCATCCTTTTACTCATAACATCTCGAATTATTTGCGGGACCACAGATATCAGTCACTAACAGGTAGTTGATAGGGACACGTGAATCTTTTGTTTGTTTGTTTGTTTAATAGCATAAAAAGTGACTTAAATATTTCATTACCACTATTACAACGGAAGCATCCTTTTACTCATAACATCCTGAATTATTAGCGGGACCACAGATATCAGTCACTAACAGGTAGTTGATAGGGACACGTGAATCTTTTGTTTGTTTGTTTGTTTATTTGTTTATTTACTTATTTACTTATTTATTTACTTATTTACTTACTTATTTATTTATTTACTTATTTACTTATTTATTTATTTATTTATTTATTTATTTATCTATTTATTTATTTATTTATTTATTTATTTATTTATTTATTTATTTATTTATTCTGGTAGAGTTAAGGCCATGAGGGCTTCTCTTCCACACTATCTTTTAGGTATGACATGAAGATAATTATCATAATTATGACGAAAAACTATCTGCAAATTTGTTACGAGTGAATTTTTCTGGGTTCGATGTCATCGAATATGTACAGAGAAAAAAATCTGTAAAGTTAACATACTTGCAACTTCTGGCACACACAATTCTGGATTTGCAACTTTTCTTAACGGTGTGGCAAATTAAATATAAGTAAGCTAGCTGAATACAAAAAATCTATTTACATCCGACGTCTCTTACAGGTCTTCAAAAAGCCAGGAGCAGCTTAATTATGCACCGACAAGGAGGTATAATTTATGCTTTGAGGACAGGGACATGCTGAGCAAGATGACGGCCATAGTACCTCATTTCTTAAACAGTTTGGAATTTGTTCACCGTTTTTTTTTTGTACACGTTCACTACAGCTGCTGTACAACCGAAATTAATCTGCAGATAATCATTTATTTCCATAATAGAATATATTTCAACAGAACGATAAACACAACAAGGTTGTATTCTCAATAGAATCATTCGTAATTAATGGGAAGGGAAAAGTGGTCACAATTAAAAAAAAAACTTTATTTTATTTGTTTCTTTCGGTTACGGTTCAATCAGACACATCAATTAATCCTTGTCTCGTCCAAAGACATACTTGCATTCGTTTATACAAGACCGTAGCAAGACCTGTCTTTCGGTACGGGAGCGAAGTTCACAGAGAATTTATGAAAACAGATTTGCAGCTAGTGTATTGAGATCATCGTCGGTTTACAAGCAAAACACATTAAGTAAAAAATATTACTTCTGAGAAAAAGGCGTATATGACGGGTTCAGAGCCATAGTGGGGCAAGCGCCATTTATTAAAAACGGAGAAAGCAAGGGTTTTTTCTAGTTGGTTATTTAACGATGCTGTATCAACTACGAAGTTATTTAGCGTCGATGAGATTGGTGATAGCGAGATGGTATTTGGCGACGTGAGACCGAGGATTCGCAATAGATTACCTGGCATTCACCTTACGGTTGGAGAAAACCTCGGAAAAACCCAAGCAGGTAATCAGCTCAAGCGGGGATCGAACCCTCGCCCGAGTGCAACTTCAGATCGGCAGGCAAGCGCCTTATCCGACTGAGCCACGCCGGTGGCTGAAAACAAGAGTTAAAGTTAAGGGTATACCATAGTTTAATGGAGATTGGCATCATATAGTTTTAATGTGTATATTTTATATTACTTGCTATATGTTTCCATTGAATTATGGTAACAATTTCATTTTCACCCCTGTTTTCTACGGTTTTAGTAAATGGCGCTTGGCTCACTATGGTTCTGACCCCTTCATATAATGTACATAATGTATAAATGTAGAATTGAAATTGTACATTATGCAACGACCCTATAATGGTAGTAATTAAGACGCGAATATGTTTATGAAACGAGCGCAGTCGAGTTTCATAATTTTCATACGAGCGTCTTATTTACCATTATAGGCAAGTTTCATACGACTTTTTATGCTCGACATATTTCTAACTTGAAATTATTCATAAGTATTCATGGTATTCTTATCTGACTGAGGAGCGGAACTGATCTTGTGCAATACCTCGTAAATTGTGAGATGTGCGTAGACGCGAAAGTATTGATTTTTTCCGAAAAACAAATGTCGACATTGACCTTGATATAATCTAGAGAGTAAAATAAACATTAATCTTGATATAACCTTGAAATTGAATTAGACATTGAAAAACGAGATGACAAATTGAATTTATTTGGATATTATTTACAATTAACGCTAATTATTATTATCGTAACAGAATTGACTTTATTTCAAATGTAGGTTATTTATTGTGCAATTGGTGAAATCGATACTTGCGTTTTCATATTGCTACAATGGTGTTTTCTGATCGGTGGAACACCTGAACTTTAATGAATAGGTGTACTTTAATGAGGTCCATTAAAGGGCTGCTACTAGGTGTATCATTACTATATTTCGGCATGGTCGAGCATAACATTAAATACGCATAAAGAGAAAGAACTTACTAAAATTAATATTTTGAGGATTCAGTTTTGTCAAGAACTTTCCAACGCCTTTTCCTCAGAAGTAATATTTTTTTTTTACTTACTGTGTTTTCCTTGTAAACCGTCGTTATATAAAGTTTATTTTCAGTCAAATAACTTATCACGTCGTATTGGTTACTCCAGTGTACCGCGTGGATAATCGACACTATTGTTGGTGGAAAAACGGTGATCTGCAGTTCAAATGGTTAATAGAGATCATTAGACCACGAAACTTTATGCGCCAAAAAATATCCGTTCAACTATGCAGTAAAAAGTGATAAAGTACGCGCTAGAAATTGAAATATATGCAGTAAATAATATACTTTTTTATTTATTTTATTTTAGTAGATTATTTTACGACGCTTTATCAACAGCTTAGGTTATTTAGCGTCTGAATGAGATGAAGGTGATAATGCCGGTGAAATGAGTCCGGGGTCCAACACCGAAAGTTACCCAGCATTTGCTCATATTGGGTTGAGGGAAAACCCCGGAAAAAAACCTCAACCAGGTAACTTGCCCCGAACGGGAATCGAACCCGGGCCACCTGGTTTCGCGGCTATTAATTCATTCATTCATTTATTTTATTCCATAGATCTTACATGAGCAATGAAGCTTTAAGTTGTGGAACAAGTCAAAATTTTACAATATTACAATTACAATTTTTACAAATTTTTATAGTTTTACAATTTAGTAATTTTCTACAATTTTTACAATTTTGTGCAATTTTTTTTACAATATTTTGGCGAGATGTAGTGAGATGAGGTGAGGTCCGAGGATTTGCCAAAATATTACCCGGCATTTGCCTTTTGGTTTGGGGAAAACCTCGCAAAAACCCAACCAGGTAATCAAATCAAAGGATGGTAATCTAATCAAAGGGGTTGATGCCAAGGATTCGCCATAGAACATCCGGCTTCAGTCCCACGGCTGTGGAAAACCTCGGAAGAAACCAAAGACCAAAGGGGGATCCAACCCAAGCCCGAACGCAGCTCTGGATCAGCAGCTAGACGCGCTAACCGTTACTCTACAAGTGTGGACAATAATATACGTTAGAAGCTTTTTGTAACGTATAAATCTTGTTTCGCCAGGGATATTTCTATTGGTGTATTTTTCTAGAACATTTCTAAATACCACGTAATTCAAATAGACATCAAACGCAGCCTCGGAGAAATCTTTATGAAATTCATTCTTTTTCATCCAAAGTCTGAAAGCATGTCAAGGATAAGGCCCTGATCTTCTCTCTAATTCTTTGGTTGCAATGTTGGGCCGTCCCTTCATGCTGTAGGAGTTGGAATTACTTTCAAACAGCACCTAACCACAAAAAGGAACTTGACTAAATCAACACCGTAGTAAATAAAACGAATTATACAGGGACATAATTCTATTTTTACTAACATTTCTGATATTAACCTGGCTATACCTTTGGATCAACGGTTGCTACCCCCTTCCACGACTGGAGTTCGATGATACTGGCGTAATATACAAACAAATCACTTTACTAGGTATAGGAGGGAAGAAAAGTACTTCATCCATTTACGTAAACTAGGAAATATTACGCTTTTGAGTTTCATAATTTTCATTAGGTTTTTGTTTAATCAAAATACAGTACAGTATTAACAATGAGTGTTTTTACTCACGAACTGAGCTGTCCATCGGTCGTATTCATTATGCAGTGTATGTTACACTGTCTATAGCACATTAGCGTACACTACAGAGAATGAAGTTAAATTGAAAAATAATAATAATATGTATATTTAAACACATTTTTTAAAATGGTGGCAGTTCATTTCGATACAGGCTTCAGTTCTAATGTGTGTAATTCCAATTACCAGTTTCGTCCTTCGTACTAGTAACTCATGTTGAAATAATTCTGTACCTACTCTGTAAAAGAGAACCTTACGTACTGTAAATTCAATCTTCACTCTGCTCGATCCGAAAAGATAAAATTACTCAGACATGCTATCTATTGTCCGTCCAAGTGGTTATGTCGAAGGATCGTAGAAAGGAGGGAAATCACGTGACAGTTAATTACTTAACGAGGCCTTTCTATTTAAATTATTTTAAACAGTTGTATGTGTATAATATTACGTAGATATCCAATTCGTAACAGAAATTAATGTTCTCAGAAAAGAGCTAAGACAGCCCAGCCACTAGCCTTTACAGAGAGGCCAATAGAAGCAGGTGGGGGAAACCGGGATGCGACGTAGGCAAATGGACGACAGTACGTGTGCGAAAATGTTGCAATATTGAAAGCTCTTTCGTCATTGAAAACGCGAACATATTTTTGGAACGTACTGTGACGGTAAGGCTACTATGACTGTATATGCGGTCTTGGATCTGTGTGGAGGACGGATGAACTTCGTTAGTAGAAGGAGTGGGAGTGAAGTACATTCAAAAACTCAGGTACAATAAAAATTGAAGTAAAAATAAAATGATGTCCCTGTACATTGCTAGGAAGATGCCTAAGCTCCTAATAACAAAATTCATTTCTGGAGAAAAAAAATATCCAATGGAGATACATTGTCAAGTTATTAGATGACTGAAGCTTGCCTGTTTGTCACATATGGCACAAAAATGATTTTCCCATTAGTAGAAAAACATTTGTCTTCAGAAACCCATTCCTTCAATAAATCTTTTCTTTACTTTTTCTTCCGGAATGTCGGCGGTTAAACTTGTAGTCAGATCGATCATGTACTGGGTCTTCGCTTGGTTGTGCAGTAAAACTTGTTGTAGTGAAAATGTACACTCCATGTGACTTTATTGTCGCAGGAGTCTAAATACAGTCATTTTTGGTTCCACGAAATAAGAGTAAAAGTCTGAATGATATCAGGCGACGTGTATTTTCGCCCTTGCTCCTGAAACATTACACAGATCTAATCTCATGTGAAAGTAGAAAACGACCCAACTTATACATTACGCCAGGCATGTCAATTGATGCCCACAGGAGCAAGCGCGCGTTTTAGAGCCCAGGAGAGCCTGAGCGCTTTACAGCGGAAAGGAAAGAGACAGACGAAAGAGGTGGTATATGCCGCTTGGTCGAGCTATATTCAGGGATGGCCAGCACAGATTCAATAGATAAAGGGAAGAGAACTTATTGAAACTGTATCCATGTTAATTTTTAGATTTGCCTGAGAAGTATAAGTGCATTATAAGAATGTAAGTTTTAATTTTAATGCTCATTTTTCACAAGTTTGTTTTTTTATTCAAAAGAAATATTTTCTCATCTTTTCGTATAGAAAAGTGAAATTTTCAGGTATAGGCCTATTTATTTACTAGCCTTACAGAATGTTTTCGTAAATCTAATACACCGTATATACGTATTACTGAAGATAGTATATTGAAAATTTTGAAAATATTCGCATGGAAAATGTTTGTAAGGAAATGAATTAACAAAGCAACTACTGTTACATCATAAGCAAAAGATACGTGCCCATGTGTTGTAAAATACCCAGCTCTATAGCTTCAGCAGATTTTGAGAAAATAATTTAATATTCTGATGATAGGAAATTGCTCACAAATATCACCTTAAAAGCATAATGCGATAAGAGTTTTGTTATGTAATATTAGTTACACTTAAAACAGATACAGTACCTAGGTAACTTTGCTTTGTACTGTAATATTGTTTTGATTAGTTTATTGATTACTTTTGTAAGGCTAAAGATACCATCAATATAAATTCCAACTTATCATGTCATGCTCAATCTCTTTCTTTGGAATATCACTTTCTTTATGAATGATGTGTTTCATCCACTTAATACAGTATAATATTATACTATTATGGAATTTAAGTAAATATTCCTTCTTAACTCTCTATTATGTTATTAAAATTTAAAACACAAGTGCAATATTAAGAAATCAGTGTTAGTACTTTTGTTTTACAGACAATATAGATAATATTAAACAGAAAGAAGCCATATAAAAATAACGACATAAAATTTCATGTTCCGTTTGAAGTTTGTGCACCACTGTTTTCTTAACCTAACAGGTTGCTTATTCATATACACAACCCTTCCTGTTTCCATACTTAGCGCTTGCTGCCCGCGCACGACTTCAAGGTCAGAAAAATGCGCTTGCTTTGACATCACTGCATTACGCAGATGAATCCTATAGATTCAAAATCCCCTATATTCTCTTTCATGAATTGAAGAATTTTGACAGTAACTGGTAGCAAATATAGGAAATTTTCAACCTAACACTAACTTTTAACAAACGTTTTGTTTTACATTTATTGGCTCTTGGAATTCAAACTATGTAAACAGGCTTAGAATTCGGGGCACTTTAGCAACCAATGTACGCACAACTTGACTATAGAGCTCCTTGAACATGGCAGACAGACTTAGTTTGTATGTAAACAACGACGTCAATGGGCTGCGTAATATACGTTAATAGTACAATCTAGTGAGGGGTGCAAAATGTAGTAGAATACATACCTGTAGGGGAGTATTTGTTTTGTATCCGATGTTGTAATTTAATTTTTTGAATGAGGCTGCAATTTTGTGTGTGTTTATGTTTTCGTATGTTAGTGTGGTGTATTTTTTGTGTTCTTGTGTTTGTGTTGTATTCTTATGTTTTATGTGATTATGTTTTGTCTTACGTATTATGTTGTCTATTATGTTAGGGTTGTATCCGTTTTCTTGTGCTATGTATTTGATTGTGTTTAGCTCTTCGTTGTAATCTTGTTGGTTCATAACACTCTACAAAAACATCCCAACACACAAACAACACAAACAAATACAACCACACAGGCGTATACAAACTCAAATGTAACACCTGCAACAACTTCTACATAGGAAGACAGGCAGATCGTTTCAAACACGTTACAAAGAACACATCACAGTCATAACAAAATTACAAAACACCTCCACATACGCAGAACACATCACAAATGCTAACCACACCCACAGAGACATCAACACAGACATGGAAATACTACTCATCCAACCAAAAAGCCAGAAACTAAACACACTAGAACAATATGAAATATACAGACACACAAAAACACACACCAACGAAATTCTCAACACACAACTCAACTTCAAAACACACACACTCTTTGACTCTACACTATACACCCTCACAGGAAACAGAACAAGTGGCGCCAAGACCAACAACGACTAGTTCTGAAGATGACCCATAAATAGGTCGAAACATGTAAACGAGGTACGTTGAAATTTGACACAGGAAAGTCTTACCATACATATTCCGAAGTGATACAGTGTTAAAAGTTATGTAATCAAGATGTATAACTAATTATTGGTTAAATTTCTCAGATATTTTTTATATATCTTGGACATTATTCTTATTTTTATTAGAGATACATTTTGAAATTAGATAATAAGTCGGGCAAAGCAAGGAAAGATGTTAATATATGCATTTAAATATGCAAAATAAAAATATATATGCACTTAAAAGGGGAAAACCCTCGAAATATGCAGTTATGAAATAGTAATATGCGTTACAAGAGCGGTATGTTGACGTTTCCATGTTCGAGGAAAAGATTGAAAAAGCGAAACGTAGTTGAGCTTCTTTAATTTCCGAGAACATGAAAACAAACATACCGCTCGTATATCGTACATTATTTTGTGCGAAGATCGTTTATTACATACCTGAAAGACGAATTTCTAATTAGTTGCAATGAAATCTCCATGTTGGTTTCTGTTTAATGACGGCAACTTTGGAAAACCAAAATATCTTTCTTTAACATTGTTGCTATAAAATATTTTCTGTGTTTACTATACTCCAGCAGGCCGTGATATACGTCTGTCTCCCCCCCCCCAGTCTATAAATGCGAACTTAAAACAAACGGTAAGGTTAGGTAATGATTTATTTTTCATTTTAATATTTTAACAATATTATTTATATAACATATTGCAGTAATAACATCGGCATCTGGAATCTTGTTGATTTTTTCACGGCTTCCTTAATGTTACTTGTATCATGAATGCAATAAGTTTCGTGGAGTAGTAGACTTTACTTAATTTTTGCAAATATTTAAAAACAATAATTAACATTGCAATTTAGGTGAAATTAAGTCGTAAGTTTCCAATTTATAATTATTACTATGTTAAACGTCTCTAAAAATAATATGTTAAAAGCCTAAGGCAGTAAAATGAATGTCGCGCTTAAGCGGTAAGAAGAGGGAAATTGTTATGTGTTACGTTGGGAATACTGAATGTGGTATTTCACACTTACCGCGTATTGGTTCTGTGCGGAAAACAAGCAAATACGCACGATCTCGCACAAAATAAAGTTGGCTTCATTCCAAAGAAAAAATTCTGATCGGCAAAGATCCACTTTTACTTTTTCAATATGCATGAAGTTCCGCGGTCTAGACTCAAGTCAAAAATATCTGATATTTTTTTTTTCTACCAGACATAATGCGCTCTGTACATGGCACAAATCATTACAATAATTTGCTATTAACAACGGATATCAACATGTATTGGGTACAGACGAGTTCCGGGAAGGTGAGTGCATTAACCAGAGCGTCCCCAGAGGCTTTCACGGCAGTTCAACGCTGACCACAAGCCGTACATGATTGATGGGCATTCCTGATTGTGGCTTGCAGCTATGTCAGCGAGGGATTCGTTGTCGATGCATGCAGGTCAACTGTCGCCAACTGTCTCCTCCGCGGAGTGGGTCCTGGAACCCGCTCAAATCACACCTCAAAATATATGCAGCGATCAACCAGTACGCGTGCTTTCTGATCAGGTTTCGATTCCCGGCTATCGCTATCAGAATGTATTAAATACAAAATAGCTTTCCCATCCATAAGTCTAAAGTTTTCATGCCTCTAGCTTGGGTCTTCAACGAAGACAACATAGGACAAAATATTTACAAATATCTACATTAGCGTCGTGCACTACAGGACCTTTGCAGGTTTGTTGAGTATGTGTAGAGATGGGCGATAGTCACGATAGTATCGATAGTACTATCGACTGTTGTTCCTACTATCGATAGTCATTACAAAAGTTTTTGTTAATTGCCTATCACAATCACGACGCCAGTAAGGAAGATAAAATTCTTAGTTCATATCATGGCCAAGGAGGATAGAATCATTGAGAAAAAGTCTCTGCATTTTCTTCAGGACACTAATTTAAAATCCAATTAATAATAATAATAATAATAATAATAATAATAATAATACTTACTTACTGGCTTTTAAGGAACCCGGAGGTTCATTGCCGCCCTCACATAAGCCCGCCATTGGTCCCTATCCTGAGCAAGATTAATCCAGACTCTATCATCATATCCCACCTCCCTCAAATTCATTTTAATATTATTTTCCAATCTACGTCTCGGCCTCCCCAAAGGTCTTTTTCCCTCCGGCCTCCCAACTAACACTCTATATGCATTTCTGGATTCCCCCATACGTGCTACATGTCCTGCCCATCTCAAACGTCTGGATTTAATGTTCCTAATTATGTCAGGTGAAGAATACAATGCGTGCAGTTCTGTGTTGTGTAACTTTCTCCATTCTCCTGTAACTTTATCCCTCTTAGCCCCAAATGTTTTCCTAAGCACCTTATTCTCAAACATCCTTAACCTATGTTCCTCTCTCAAAGTGAGAAGTCAAAGTTTCACAACCATAACCAACAACCGGTAATACAACTGTTTTATAAATTCTAACTTTCAGATTTTTTGACAGCAGACTGGATGATAAAAGCTTCTCAACCGAATAATAACAGGCATTCCCCATATTTATTCTGTGTTTAATTTCCTCTTGAGTATCATTTATATTTGTTACTGTTGCTCCTAGGTATTAGAATTTTTCCACCTCTTCAAGGGATAAATTTCCTATTTTTATATTTCCATTTCGTACAATATTGTAGTCACGAGACATAATCATATACTTTGTCTTCTCGGAATCTACTTCCAAATCTCTCTCTTTACTTGCTTCAAGTATAATAATAATAATAATAATAATAATAATAATAATAATAATAATAATAATAATAATCCGAGGCACGACAGCTTATGAAGGACAATGACTTACCAGCCGGCTACTGGCCTCATATCCACATACCGAAGCAGAGACGGACGATCATCCAACCAGAATGGAGGCATGGTGTGGTTAGCACGATGATTTAAAATCCAATTGGCTATCAGACTTAAAGAATAAGGTGCGTGAATTGGGTCTGAAATGTATATGAGATGAAACTGGGGTAATGAATTTAGATGTAATTTGTAAGATCATAGAAGAAACATGTCATGAAATTACGAGACACGAGCTGTATCAAAATTTAAAGGCATTAAATTTATTAAGTAATGTTAAGAACATAAAACCATAATGGGAACAGGAAGTATATGTAAAAGTAATCAACAGAGCAGGGAAGTGAAGATAGACTTAGCTGGGTGGAGGTTAGGAATATGGACATCAAGAAACAGGAGGACTAACGTAGAGAAGGATAATATTGACAGTGGTCAGAGCGCTTGGTACGTAGAACCAAGGACCCGGGTTCGATCCCCGGCGCCGGAGCGAATTTTTCTCCTCAAATATTAATTGTCAATATTACAGACATTATTCTGTAGGACAAATTAATAAATCTATAATATTCTCATAGCTCCAATGCATATGTCTGTACAGATTCCTGTGCACTTAACTGCGGAATCCCGGCCAAACAAGTCACTCAACTGAGTGCGCTCCTAGTATAATGGCAGTTGACATTGGACATATCGGTCAACATATATGCCTAACTTGGAGTCAGGCCACAAAGGGAAACATTGAAGGAGGAAGGTTTGAACCGGTGCTGTGGATTGAATTTGGCGTACCCCAGTGGTTAGAGCGCTTGGTACGTAGAACCAAGGACCCGGGTTCGATCCCCGGCGCCGGAGCGAATTTTCTCCTCAAATATTAAATTAAGACAGCTGTTCCTTTCTAGTTTGGGAATAATAATAATAATAATAATAATAATAATAATAATAATAATAATAATAATTCATACCTTTGGCGTATTTCAATAGTGTGGACAGTTTTCGTGTAAATTTAATTTTAAAAAGCTCTAATTTCAAGCCATTCCACGGTTAGATTTGGTTGCAACAGAGCGCCAGAGAATAGCTCATCTATGGTCCGTCCCAGGATTCTGTGGAGTAGAAAGACGAAACAAGACTCCTCTCTTAACCGTGTGCCGTTCTAATGTTTAATTTATTTCTTATCATTCTGAAAGGTTTTTCACCTCTATTATTTTAGTTTCATTTACAGAATACATACAACTGTGAAGTGTGATGTCTCGCAAAACCCTTTATGTGTACTTTTCTTCTTCTAATTTGCGTTGTTAATTAACCTTTTTAAACTCCGCTCTACGTTTCCCGTCTGTTTCCTCAGCAAACTAATAACTCCGGTCCATTTTGCATATATTGTTCAGTACAAACTGAAGTGGAGAAATCCTCTTTCCTGCTGGGCTCAAATGTGGCATTATAAATCCATTACGAGGATTCCCATTCTAATGTTAACAATGGGAATTCATTCCGCTACTCGGGGAGCCTGAGCGAGCTCACGGTCCATTGCACCCAAAGTCTCGATTTCACTCTGTAAGTTGAACAAATAAGGGACCATATAACGAGTCTGCTCCCCCACAACATCTCATTTCTTGGGGAACAAGTGCACGCGCACGTTTCAATCAATTCCCTTCCCTCTTGCAGCGGTGGGCGTTCACCCCGACATCGTGTTTCTGAGGTACGGACAAGTGTTTTTGCAGCTGGTAGCTTTAGGATGCAGAAATTCCCGTCGTAACACGCGTATTTTACGCATGAAGCATATAGTGACATCTTATATTTCAGAAACAATGCAGCATTACTTCACCAAGAGATATCGGTACAATATTCTCTCTTAAATTTTCTTCTCTTGAACAATAGACGGAAGCAATGATCGATGCCTCGAAGGTAAATATATTATTCCAGTCGTACATGCTAACTTACGTTTCTTCATTCAGAATAACTGCAGCGAAATAAAACGAAGTATAGTGAAACCTCTCCTTACGGACATCCCTAAGATACGGATACTTCTCATTACGGACAGATTTTTATGTCCCAACTGAAATAATATAAAAATAATGATAAATTTAACTCTCGTTTACGGACACTTTCAGACACGGACACGGACAGTTCTTTCACAGTCTTAAAACTTGCTTTACCTCCTGACTGCGGACAGAACTTGGATTTCAAGACCTAATGTGTTACAAAAGTGAAAAATTTAGTTTTGAGAACTGTACAGAAATTCTTTAACATGAAAGCAGACAATAAGGGTCTCGTAGGCTACCTCTAGCACAGCTAACTACCCCTTGTTGTTAGCTGAAAGCGGATGGGTAAACTACCCCTTGTTGTTAGCTGAAAGCGGGTGGATAAACAAAGTCATAAAATTTAACCTGTCTGATGGGTCCAAGGTTTCCGCGATCGTGAAATTGTATTTGACACATGATATGGTTAGTAGGATTATTCTCTTCACTTCAATCAATTGTTCTGTTTCGAGAGACATGATGCCTGAACGTAAAGGTTAAGTTGAAAACTATAAATTACAGTACTGCATAACTGTAGACCTAGAATAAAATTGCATGGCACAGTACTGTATTTTCCTTTTTCGGTCTTATCTACTGTAGTTTAAAATTGCAAAGGATTTACTGTAGCACAGTAGACTATATTTAGAATTAAACTACAGTAATATATTTCATTTAAAGCGTCAAGGGATACATAATCCATATTATAAATTTACTATTAGATTGGGGAGCTTCCCTCCCAATAAAGGACACCTCTCAGATGCGGACAGATTGTTACGTCCCTTCGATGTCCGTAAATGAGAGGTTTCACTGTATTATTATTGTATTTCAACACTGAGTTTCAGAATTTAATATTTCAACAAATATCAATTGAAATACCACCGATCTTCTAGATCTCTCTTACTACTGTAGTGACAGTGCTTAGAAGGGTAGGGTATGGAGTATCTTTAAGACAGGGATCATCAGCTCGCAGCATTCAGGAGTCGGAGCAAGTTTGCTCGGTAGTTTGGAGGGAGAGAGAAGCGTTCAGAGCAGTAAAGGGGAAAGTAGTAACGTCACACGCAGTGAACTTCAGTGGGAGTAGCGTTTCATGCGCTTCCTTCGTGGTAGTGTTCGCAATGGAAGACACAAGAACAGATATCAGAGCCAATATGCTTCAATAATTCGTGGGAAGAAGCACATTTAGTTACTGAACATTATTCATTCATTCATTCATTCATTCATTCATTCATTCATTCATTCATTCATTCATTCATTCATTCATTCATTCCCTCAATGTATTATTAAATTTCGTACATAAAAACCGAAATATATTTAATTTATATTCACATAAATACAAAACCAAACGTTCAGACAACATATACTTGACAGTACCCAAATCTACCACGACTGTAGCATATAATCACAGTAGCAACTTCGATCCAAGTCTTTATAACATGATAATAGCTAAATTCTCAAACATACAATTTGCTAATACTCCTTATTTTAAAATAGTACATTATGCAACGAGCCTATAATGGTAGTAATTAAGACGCGAGTATGTTTGTTTATGAAACGATCGCAAGCGAGTTTCATAATTTTCATTCGAGCGTCTTAATTACCATTATAGGCAAGTTCCATACGACTTTTATGCTCGACCATATTTTTAACTTGAAATTATTCATAAATATTCATGTTATGGTTATCTAAGTGAGGAGTGGAACTGACCTTCTAAATTGTGAGATGTGCGCAGACGCGAAAGTATTGATTTTTTCCGAGGAACGAATGTCATTGACCTTGATATAATCTACAGAGTAACATGAATATTAATATTGATGTAACCTGGAAATTGATTTAGACATTGAAAAACGAGATGACAAATTGAATTTATTTGAATATTATTTACAATTAACGCTAATTATTATAGTAACAGAACATAACCTTCTGCGACAGTATTGGATTTCCAGCCTCCGTGACGTTTCGGTAGTTGTCTTTCGATTGCATATCAGAGAATAATCGATACTTGCGCTTTTATAACGCTACAATGGTGATTTCTGATTGGCTGAACAACTGAACTTTAATGAATAGGTGTACTTTAATGATGTGCATTAAAGGGCTGCTACCAGGTGTATAATTACTACATGGTCGAGCATAAAATCAATTAAAAATTGCTGATTAGAGAAAAAGTTTGAAGTTCAATTATTGTGATACCTGTGCTTTTTCCTTCTTCCTTTTTTACTTCTAACTTTGTTATTTAATTAAATGTCTTAACATTAAATGGAATGCCCCCTGAGCACGAGTATGTACTTTTTTCTGGGGTGCTAGAGTGTTTTATATAAAAAAGAAATATGTATCTTTGTTCTGGCAATGAAGTATTATTATTATTATTTTATTATTATTATTATTATTATTATTATTATTATTATTATATTATTATTTTATTATTATTATATTATTATTATTATTTATTCATTCATAGTCTTCTGCCCAAGGGCAGGGTTTTCACTGCAAACCCAGCATTCTTCAATTTTTCCTGTTTTCTGCCTTCCTAGTTGTCTCCCCATATTATTAATATATCTTAATGTTGTCTATAATCTGATATCTTCCTTTGCCCCGAATTCTTCCCCCATTCACCATTCCTTCCAGTTCATCCTTCAATAGGGAGTTTCTTCTCAGCCAATGACCCAACCAACTCCTTTTTTTATTCTTGATCAGTTTCAGCATCATTCTTTCTTCTCCCACTCTTTCCAGCACAGCTTCGTTTCTTATCCTCTCTGTCCAATTCACACGCTCCACTATTTTCCATTGAATACAATAATGCGGAAAAATATAGCTCGGGTCAAATTTCTGCGCATTTAAAGAACAAAACTGAAATTCTTTCAATCACTTATTATCATACTAGACTGCGCTCTTAAATTGAATGAACATATTGGAAATTACATCAATGGCTTTCTCAAAACACGCTAAGAAATGCTTCATAAAAAAACAATTTTGATCTGGAAAAGGAAGCAAAAACGAGTAAAATTATTGTATTTAGTTTTCTTGTCTGAAATATATCAAAGAGTAACCTCCTGAAATTAATGACATTACTTCCTGGTCTAGTTGCCTCGTAAGTGGTGGCTTCTTGGTATCACTTGTGAGGTTCAGACCTGTCTTCGGACAGTTGACTAAAGAACAACAACTTACAGTTCATTTTGTATACGATAAAAGATTTATTGTAGCATAATTACAGTAAAAAATTGTCATAAGTTATATGTCGAGACTAAAAGAGAGCAGAATTCATACGAAAATGGAAGATCATGAAATATTCGAAGACTACAAAGAGATAAGATGATCAGTTTTCATATAAAAATTTAACACAAATGCAAAATGTATATAACGGTTTCTAATGTATATTTTTATGGTCTTACTGATAAAAACTCAATATACAGACGTCTAACTCTCTTATACTTATATAATGAGTAGCTCGTTTATAAGTCGTGTATAAATTCCTTACTAATAATCACTGCATACGTCGTGTATAACAGTATAACTGTTAACACAGCTGCGTCATAGTTTCGTCATTACTTCATTACGGAAGGTAATAGAATATCTGAGATTCTCTATTGCATCCGGTAGAGCGCTCTAGTGTGCCGTGTTAAGAATCGATAGTACAACTGGCTCTGATCGATTACCACACTATATTTTGGTCAAAGAGTACAAGCTACAGCAATAATATCACAGTCTACTATATACAGTCGCGAAGCTCAATATGTAGTAAAAATGCAAACATGGGTAGTTGCCCACCACTAGGATCTCTACTATCGCCTCATCATCGCAGATCTCTCTCCTAGTAGACGACAAAATATGTTACACTTTCGTTGTGTTCTTTTGGAAAAATTAATACCTTCCTTCCATTATTGAAATATTAAATGCATAAAGTTTATTTATTATTTTAATGAAGTATATTAAATTCCACCATAAACTCGAAGATACCTGCAAGAAATACACTAAAATTATTTTTGTTTCTGCAAAACGAACTGAATTTACTATAATAGCTTCACTCATTCAAGATTATAGCGATAATTAACTAGGAAACCAATAAATATTAATTTGCATTTCCCTTTACAACAATAATAATGGAAATATGAATTAATGGAGTAATTTACGTGTACCGGTACTTGTAGTGTAGGATTACGTAGTTAACACAAGTGGGATGAGGTTAAGCAATAATAATCACACCAGAATTGGAAATAAAACGTGATCAATAAATTTTATTGTAACAGACTTTTTCTACGTCTCTAGTAAAGATAATTTGTAGAAACAAAAGCCGCCCTAAATAAGGGTTCGATAGATCGGCCTACTAATCAATTCATAAAGAATAATAAGTAATAATAATCCCACCAGAATTGAAATTAAAACGTGATCAATAAATTTCATTAAAACAAACTTAATTTTTCTACGTCTCTAATAAAATACTATTATTCCAATTATTGTATTTTAGCCATTACATTTTCATTACAACCAATAACGAACATTTCACAAGCATCAATATGAAATACGCAACGAGCTAGCACTCGATGGAAATACGACACAGTCCAAAGTCGACCGTGGACAGTCTATTGTTTCTAGTTGCTAACCGCTTGGAGCGCTTTATCACGAGATTTGCAAAAAATCACCTCAAGCTTCGCGACTGTATATAGTAGAATGTGATAATATGTTCTACTTATTCTGTGCTCTTTGGTGTATTCTTCTGTGGTTACAAGGCATCCATCATCATAAAATGACAGTCGATACGAACAGCTGTTAGAGGGGCGGCCATTTTTTCTCTATATACAACACTTAAACAAGGGGTTTCGTGTAATATAACTACTGCAAAGCAATTCCCATTGTATAGTTACAGATTGTTTATAAATCCATCGCTTATGCATGGTTTATTAGTAACGTTTTCTATCTCAACGCTGCATAAGTCTCGTATAAAAACTGTACACGGTTTATTAGTAAGACCGTTAAAGTATATAAACAAAATAAATAAAAAAAATGGAAAAATAAATCAAATACAAATTGTATTCACATAGTGTAATATACCTGCAATGAATCATAATAATCTAACTTTAAGAATACGCGAGCAAGAACGAATAACGTTGTTCTAATTAGCTGAAGTTGTTTCAAATAATCGCAAGTGTTACACTGCTTTGTTGAGCTTAAGGACACAACAGCACCGGTACTTGATTTAATACCGAACTTCGGGAGAACAGAAACAGTCCTGCACGTAGGAATAAAGAAAATAAAAACATTCTTTTTTTTGTTACTGTTTCGGATGCTGTATTACGGATATATCCCCCCCCCGTTCATTATAACACAGCAGCACGCCTATGTAAAATCTGAAGCCTGTATTTGTTTCCCTTTCTTCAGAGTCACAATAAGGAATCTTGTATGGAAACAAGTTCACATTTCCTCTCACCCTCCCTAACAGGAAATTCCACTTAGAGGAAACTTTGAAGTGCACGGTTTCAAAAACATCAAAGGTATCAAGCGTATTTTAATGAACACTGCAGGTCTTGCAGTATTTTATGTTACAAAATTAGAGTCAAGAGGTACAGTGCCCTTCCAAGAAATTCATTGAATTAATAGGAAAAAAAAAAACCGTCGAAAGAAATTAGCGTTAATTAATGTATATACAGAGTGATTCACGAAATTGTATCATACTATAGGATCTGACATCATTGTAATGAAAAAGGTTCATATAAACATATGTCATATTTTTTTAAATTGAGCGAGTTCTGAATGTTAAACATAAACGTGGAAATTATGAACATTTAATCAATTAAATATTAAGGGAGAGGATGGTATTTTTTGGTGAAAAATGAGTAAATTAAAAAAAAAATCTTTAAAATACTCTGTGATATGTGTGGAATGCATAGCATAACATTTTATGGGTATTTGTGCCCTTATCGAATGTTGAGTCGCCATTTTTAAACTTCATGCGTTATGGATTTTTAAATCACTCGCGCACTTTTATTGTTGTTTCCGGTAAATTAAATTATATAAAAAAAAAAATTCTTTAAAATACTCTTTGATATGTGTGGAATGCATTGCGTAACATTTTGTGGGTATTTGTGCCCTTATCGAATGTTGACACGTCATTTTTAAACTTCCTGCGCTCTGTATTTTTAAATCACACGCCCGCTTTTATCTGTTTCCAGTAACTTCATTTTTTTTTGCCACATTGCCAGACAAAAATCGATATAATTTCTGAACTATTAAAGATACATGCATGGAATTTAGAACGCACATTCTTTCGACTATTAGGAAACTTTTCTCTGTAACAGAATTTTGTTAATTGATTTAAATTTAAAAATACGTCCGTTTGTTTGCAAGAAAGGAAATCAGAAAATTGTTATTAAATTTTAATTGTTTATTTTACAAACGTAGGGACTAATATCAAAATTCTATTACAGAGAGTTTGTAGAACATGCTTTTTCAAATACATTGCAAAAAACTGTTTGAATCTATCTTTAAAAACGGTTTAGATATTTCGGTTTTAGTACAATCCTGCATCGGGTATATTTTTTTCAAATTTGGGCCCCCAAATAATTTTTTAAAAATATTTTTACTTGGTCGAGTTGCCACAGCTATGAGCTCTCTACATACAAAAAATTAATATTTTACACCAAGTAGGAAAAAAGTTTTAAAAAATACCATCCTCTCCCCTTAATGAGAATGCTAAATTAATTAAAAACATCCACATTATTATTCACCTGAAACATCTGTATTAATCCCGGTTTTCAAAGACTCCCTCCTTCTGCAGCAATATATGAAGTCGCCCGAGTGTGAACTGCGCGCGCCGCATTCCTTAACTTCCGTTAAGTTATTTTGTGGACTACCACTTTTACCACCAGAAGATTTGTACAACTGTTTTAGAGTTGAATTAATGACAACTCAACCAAATGACGCAAGGGTTCAACAGTTCTCTGATTATCTACTAGAGACATACATAACATTAAATTCTGAATATCTGCCAAATATATGCGCGAGAAATCACAGTCAGTAAGAACTACAAATTTCTGAGAGTCATTTCACTCAAAAATCAACAACATAATTTATTCTCCTAAGCAAAAATGTTTATATTTATTAAATTGCTGAAGAACTTATAAAGCGACACTTATTTTAAATTTCGCATTAATGTGCATATGTGAAATAAAATACTATTAAAAGAGAATTTAATAGAGCTCAAATAGTCAAATATAATAACGGGCTACTATCTCGCATAGACTTTGTGACATCAGTTACTTTTAAATTTATTCCTATCTCTATTTAACTGAAATTTATTTAACTACAATTTGTACAGGGACATCATTTTATTTTTACTAACATTTTTAATATTAACCTGGCTATACCTTTGGGTTAATGGTTCAGAGCCGAAAACACCGTTTGCTACCCCCTTCCACGATTGAAGTTCGATGATACTGGCGTAATATACAAACAAATCACTTTACTAGGTACAGGAGGGAAGAAAAGTAGTTCATCCATTTATGTAACTAGGAGATATCGTAATTTTGAGTTTCATCATTTTCATTGGGTTTTTGTTTAATCCAAATACAGTACAGTATTAACAATGAGTGTTATTAGTCACGAACTGAGTTATCCATGCGAACATATTCATTACGCGTGAATATTATACTGTCTACAGCACATTAGCGTACAATATAGAGAATGAAGGTAAATTGAAAAATAATCATAATATGGATATTTAAATACATTTTTGAAAATGGTGGCCGTTCAGTTAGATACAGGCTTCAGTTCTTTTGTGCATATTATCGCACTATAGACTATTGCATCTAATTCCAATTACCAGTTTCGTCCTTCGTACTAGTATCTCATGTTGAAATAATTCTGTACCTACTCTATAAAAGAGTACCTTACGTACTGTAAATTCAACTTTCACCTCTGCCCGACCCGCACAGATAACATTACTCAGACATGCTATCTACTGTCCGTCCAAGTGGTTATGTCGCAGGATCGTAGAAAGGGGGAAATCACGTGACAGTTAATTACTTTTATTTAAGTTATTTTAAACAGTTGCGGGCGAGGGAAATCGGAATGCGACGTAGGCAAACGGACAGAACCTGTGCGAAAATATGATTCAATATTGAAAGCTCTTTCGTTACTGGAAAACGCGAACATATTTGTGGAACGTACTATACTCACTAACTCAATACTGTTTGTGTTTATTACTACGTTAAGGCGACTTTGTATACGCTTGGTTCTGTGAGGAGAACTGTTGGAAGTTTATTAGTAGAGGGGGGTGGGAGTGAAGTACATTAAAAAACTCAGGTACAATAAAAATTGAAGTAAAAATAAAATGATGTCCCTGTACATATACAATAAGCAATAGGTCTATGCTGAAAAAACTTTCAACCATACCTGCAGATACTGTGCAGATAGTCCTAAGTCCATGAAAATGGGATGGAACATTTTGCTTAGTATATTCTTTGAGTTGGTGTTTGGCCCGTGAGTCAGATGAGTTGATGTTTGGCCGCGACTCAGTTGAGTTGATATTTTGCCTGTGGCTCAGTTGAGTTGATGTTTAGCCGCGACTCAATTGAGTTGATGTTTGGGCCGTAACTCAGTTGAATTGATGTTTAGCCCGTGACTCAGTTGAGTTCATGTTAGGCTCGTGAATTAGCTGAGTTGATGTTTGGCCCGTGACTCAGTTGAGTTCATGTTAGGCCCGTGAATCAGCTGAGGTGCTGTTTGGCCCGTGACTCAGTTGAGTTGACGTTTGGCCTGTAACTCAGTTGAGTTCATGTTTGGGCCGTAACTCAGTGGAGTTGGTGTTTAGCCCGTGACTCAGTTGAGTTGACGTTTGGCCAGTGACTCAGTTGAGTTCATGTTTGGTCCGAGACTCAGTTGAGTTCATGTTTGGTCCGAGACTCAGTTGAGTTCATGTTTGGTCCGAGACTCAGTTGAGTTCATGTTTGGTCCGAGACTCAGTTGAGTTCATGTTTGGTCCGAGACTCAGTTGAGTTCATGTTTGGTCCGAGACTCAGTTGAGTTCATGTTTGGTCCGAGACTCAGTTGAGTTCATGTTTGGTCCGAGACTCAGTTGAGTTCATGTTTGGTCCGAGACTCAGTTGAGTTCATGTTTAGTCCGAGACTCAGTTGAGTTCATGTTTGGTCCGAGACTCAGTTGAGTTCATGTTTGGTCCGAGACTCAGTTGAGTTCATGTTTAGTCCGAGACTCAGTTGAGTTCATGTTTGGTCCGAGACTCAGTTGAGTTCATGTTTGGTCCGAGACTCAGTTGAGTTCATGTTTGGTCCGAGACTCAGTTGAGTTCATGTTTGGTCCGAGACTCAGTTGAGTTCATGTTTGGTCCGAGACTCAGTTGAGTTCATGTTTAGTCCGAGACTCAGTTGAGTTCATGTTTGGTCCGAGACTCAGTTGAGTTCATGTTTGGTCCGAGACTCAGTTGAGTTCATGTTTGGTCCGAGACTCAGTTGAGTTCATGTTTGGTCCGAGACTCAGTTGAGTTCATGTTTGGTCCGAGACTCAGTTGAGTTCATGTTTGGTCCGAGACTCAGTTGAGTTCATGTTTGGTCCGAGACTCAGTTGAGTTCATGTTTGGTCCGAGACTCAGTTGAGTTCATGTTTGGTCCGAGACTCAGTTGAGTTCATGTTTGGTCCGAGACTCAGTTGAGTTCATGTTTGGTCCGAGACTCAGTTGAGTTCATGTTTGGTCCGAGACTCAGTTGAGTTCATGTTTGGTCCGAGACTCAGTTGAGTTTATGTTTGGTCCGAGACTCAGTTGAGTTCATGTTTGGTCCGAGACTCAGTTGAGTTCATGTTTGGTCCGAGACTCAGTTGAGTTCATGTTTGGTCCGAGACTCAATTGAGTTCATGTTTGGTCCGAGACTCAGTTGAGTTCATGTTTGGTCCGAGACTCAGTTGAGTTCATGTTTGGCCCATGACTCAGTTGGGTTTGATGTCTGACCATTGACTCAGTTGAGTTGGTTTGGCCCGAGACTAAGTTTATATGTATTCCAGGACGGAGTTAGTTCGCTTTCTTCGGACATGGGACTAAGCTGAGATGAACCGGTTATCAGGCACCAAAAGGGCCTTGAATTTCAAGCAACGTGCTTAATTGCAGAAGTTAGCACTTTTAAAATGACGTAATTCTGAAAGTAAACTTCAGCGGACATGCATTCCTTATCTCAAACGGCTCCTACAACCCGACGAATTTTTTGAGAATCTTTTTGAAACACTCTGTACAATACTGAAGTTAGAAATCTCAAATACTTGAACAGTAACAAGAATTTATTTTGCAAAGAAAGAATTCCCGGATCTCTTCTAAATAAGAAAGCGTCACTCTTCCACTGCCGTCAGTTGAGACGATTTTTACAGAAGTAACTCAAGATACTCGTAGCAGCTACAAGGTTCCGTTGAACTCTAACTCACGGATGAGAGTTAGGCTATAGCCACTTAGCCGCTCTGCATCAGCAGATGCTGCATCTGGTTCACTGACCATGGGCCACGCAGAGATTA